>NC_029772.3:53558156-53562952 GCF_000817695.3 Arachis duranensis | reverse complement strand
TTGAATCACAATAGAGCTCTCTAACCCAATGAAAAGAGTTAGTTGATCATTGCTCTACCAAAATAGAAAAGAAGAAAGTGCAGAAAAGTAAAGATGAAGATTAAATCTAACATTGAAACTTCCAAATTCATAAATGAAAAGTACAAAGAAAATAAGAGAAGGAAAAGTGTGTGAGGGGAGGGAGTCCAAAGACCCCTCTTCAATCCCCCATTCTAGAATCTGTCCAGTCCCCCCTCCTTTCAAGTAAAAACTAAGGCCTTTATATAGGCTCTCCTAAATTACAAAATGAAATTAAAAGCAAATTACAATTAAATAAAAATTCCTATTCTAGATGCTTTTTGTGGCCTTTGATTGGTTGACACTTGTGGGCTTGCTTCCTTGAGGTTCGGTGGTCCTTGAAAGAGAAGTGATCAAATTGAGGCCCATGGTGAAATGCTACCCAGTTGGTATTTTTGGGGCTTAAAAGATGCCTCTTGTTTGTGCTTCAATTCCATGCCCACTATAGACTATTATATATTTTTGGAAAGCTCTGAATGTCAGCTTTCTAACGCAACTAGAATCATTTCAATTGGATCTCTGTAACTCAAGTTATACTCCTTTGAAGTGGACATGGTCGCTGGCATAGTTGCTAGCGTTAATGGAAAACTTGAGTGCCAATAACGCTAGCGACCAGGGCTTCATTATTGCCAGTTTATGGAGTTCAAACTTAATGTCCACCCCATACTATTATATATTTTTGGAAAGCCCTGGATGTCTACTTTCCAACGCCTTTGGGAGCGCATCATTTGGAGCTCTACAGCTCGAGTTATACTTCTTGGAAGGTGAAGAGGTCAGCTGGCCTTACTACAGGTTGATACCATGTTCATCTTTGCACTTTCGGAGCAAGTTTTCTCCCTCAAATTTAGTGTCCACCATGTAGTGCCATATATTCTTGGAAAGCTCTGGAATTCTACTTTCCAATACCACTGGAATCACTTCATTTGGAGTTTTGTGGCTCAAGTTATTCTTGTTTGAAGAAGGCATGGTCAGGCTGCCAGGTGGAAATTTTTGCCCACATTAACTACCACATTAACTAAGTTAACGTGGGAGTTAACGTGGCTCATTGTGGCTTGTGTGGGCTCCTTCCAATGTTAGTGACAATGTTGGGTGTCACTAACGTTGGCGATCACCTTTCTTCTTCACGTTAACATCCACGTTAACTAAGTTAACGTGGGAGTTAACGTGGCTTCTTGGGGATACTGTGGGTTTCTTCCAACGTTAGTGACAATGTTTGGTGTCACTAACGTTGTCGACAACCTTGTTTCTTCACGTTAGCTTCCACGTTAACTAGGTTAACGTGGCTTCTTGTGGCTTGGCCAACGTTAGTGATAAAGTTGAATGTCACAAACGTTGGCGTCCCCTTTTCTTCTTAATGTTAGAGGCCACATTAACTAAGTTAACATGGCAACTAACGTGGCCACTTATGAGCTTGGTCCAACGTTAGTGATAATGTTAAGTGTCACTAACGTTGGCTCCATTTTCTTTCTTCAAAGTTAATGCCACTAACTTTTCTCACTAACGTTGGGGCTTTCCTTCCTTCCACGTTAGTGCCCACGTTAGTGTAACTAACGTAGCCACTAACGTGGCTCTTCTCTTCTTCTTTTGGCCTGAAATCAATCAAACAAAGTGCATCAAAGTCTTGTTCTTAATCATGGGATCATGCATCATCCAATTTATCATTCAATTTATGCATAATTCTCATGAAATCATTCAAAATTCACAATGTTTGCTTGAATCATGGTATGATTGCATTTTCAACCAAATACTTGCTTATTTCCTAAGAAAATACATGAAACCAACCTAAAGCATACAAAAAATGGCTAGTAAAACTAGCCAAGATGCCCTGACATCACTTTTCTACCTCAGGTTTTTCAAAAAAAGGTGGATCGCCAAGAACGTTGATAGCCTTAAATGTACCACAATAACCTTTATTGCTAATTCTCTTGTCTGAATCTTAAAAAATTGTTTTCATGCCAACAATGTAACACCCTAACTTTTAGCACGTCATGATCGTGCCAAAAGTAAGGCATTATTAACCTATTTTCCTTATTAACTATTTAATATTGATCCTTTAGTTCGGTATCGCGTTTCAGTTTTATAGAAAACTCCAGGAAATTGTTTTTAGTAATAAAATTACATATCAAAGATCTTCAAATAATAATAATCACATAATTATTAATAATAATAAGTGCTATACAAATAAATTCAATATAAAACTCGAATACAATACCTATCCCTCTGAATAAAATAAAACTTAAAGCAACAAGGGCGAGGAAACTCTATAAAAATAACAGGAATCACAAGTAAAACTACTACTCGTTCGCAGCTTCATATTGAACCTTCAAACCTGTCACTAAAAGGGTGGAATATTTTGGGGTGAGAACAAACCACACGATCTCAGTAGGAAATGGGAATGCCGTAAAAGTGGAGATTAAAATGCAAATAATCCATTTACTCAAGAGAACTATATTTTTACCAACCCCTGAAAATACTTTTAAATTTTACTTTAGATAACTAAATACTTTCTTTTAAATTTTCGAGTTTAAAACAAAATCCCATTCACAAAACTTGTCATATTAACTATTTTTCAGCCACACAATTAATCCTCAATAATCACAACATCAATTCTTAAACACCTCAATACATTCGCAAACTAATAGCTCAAGAAAAAGATCCAGACTAACATACAAACAAGTCAAACAGCACAATCACAGAGAAGTAATACAAGTAAACACAACCAAATACAAAGGTGCAAACAAGGATGATGCATGTCTAGTCCTATCGCAGGTAATGAGCTCATTTGTCGGTTTCGACCTGCACCCGACGCAATCCGACTCGCAAGTCAAATAAGAAATTCCAGCGGCATAACCTCTGCAAGTTTCTACTTCTTGTAGGTGCTGATTCTCCAGTTGAAGTATGCCGAACATGACCTCTGCAAGTACTTGTAGGCGCTGATTCTCCAGCTGAAGTATGTGCCACTTTCTCCTAGAAGTCATTCCATACACACAGTCGTCCCCGCACAATCATTTACATATAAAGCCCACAGCTTAACATTTTTCCATTAGCACCATAACCATTTACTTTCCGTCACCCTCTCGTGACCTTTTAAACATTTCATAATCACATGTGCCGTGTTCTTTTCTCATTCTTTCTTTTTCTTAACAAACCAAATTCATATCATAACTTAAAACAAAATCTATTCTCAAAAGAGTTAATTTAAAAGATTATACTTTTCTTAATAAATCGGATTGAAAATAACTCTTCCGTAATAATTCAAAATCAAACAATATTCATAAATCAGATTGACTTTTAAATAACGCCTTAAACAAAGTCTTGGAGTTTTATAAAAATTTCGTCAGTATTTCCTCTAAAATTCGGACTATGCCACCCTTTCAAGGTTCCAACCAAACCATTTCTAATTCTCAAAAAACATTTTTGATAATTCAAACGAATCAAATTCAGTACTAAAAACCTATTTTCAATTCTCACAGATTACTTCCGATAAACCAGCAGGTCATGTTCAATATCCAAAACATTTATAAATCTGAAAATCCAACTAGTTGTAATGTCAAAATCTTTTTTAACTCTCAATTTCTTACTAATAAAACAAATTTTCAATACAAAATCCGTTTCTCAATATGAGTAAATATGTAAATAAAATGTTTTCCACTATAAAATCATGTTTCAAAATAAATTTATAAATCAGATTTTCGAAATAAAACCATATTTCCGGTTAATTTTACATAAAATTGGGCAGAATCTCCTCTTAAAAATTGGACTTCACCACCCATGCGGGCTCCCTCAAATTCATCACTTTCCAAACCAAACTCAAATCCAACTCCATTCAACAATTATCAATACGACAATTTCTTCAATAATTAACTCATCTTATTACAATTTAACAAGTAACACTAATTTAATCACCTTTCACAGCCACAACTCAACCAATTCATCATAATCACATAAAATCAGAATTTCAACAACTCCATCAAAATCAGAAAATCAATATCAATCATAGCCTCAATTCAAACTCATCATTCAGTTATTCCAAATAATCATAAATTATTTGCAAATATCCACTAGACTTCTGTGGCCTTCATAATTTAAAACTGTTAATTTCAAAATAAAACCCCTATCTTTGTACGAAATCAAACCAATGGAAACTCCGGAAAAATTTTCTGACCGAGCTGTTGAAGAAGAAAACGTCGAAAATCGTCTGTGTCCCTTAAAATTCCTATTGACCGAACTTCAATAGAAGAAGAGTTTTATCACCATCAACTTCTATTGAACAAAAGTAATGTTAACATATAGAGAAGAAAGATACAAACACTTTTAATGGATTAGATTTTTAATTGGAGTTATGGATTAAAAAAATCAAGCTCCGAAACTTTGGTGAGGGTCACGGTTCTTTCAATGCAAGTTCGGTCTCTCTCTCTCGCTTATCGTAAAAAGAAAAGAAATGAATCGCATTGAAGATGATTACATGATTATATGACATCTAATGAATGAAACTAATGAGGTGTCATGTGTTAGTTTGATCCCTGTTTCTTTTTTTTTTTAATGGTTCGGGTATAATGAAACAAAACGAGGAATGATAAGATTTTCATTGGTTGATTTGATAAGAGAGGGTTATTTGTCACGTTTATGTTTATATATATATATATATATATGTGTGTGTGTATGTGTGTGTGTGTGTGTGTGTGTGTGTGTGTGTGTGTGTGTGTGTGTGTGTGTGTGTGTGTGTGTGTGTGTGGAGG
>NC_029772.3:53540324-53558142 GCF_000817695.3 Arachis duranensis | reverse complement strand
TATAAGCAAGATGTAGGAACAAAGTAGGAGAATACAAAAACTAGATTCCCTGGGTCATTCAAAGAAATAATTCATATTAACTCAAGAAAACAATTCACATTAATAATCAGTATATAGAATATCAATGGTTATATTTTCAAATTTATTATATATATATTAGAATTAGAGTTTGATTGAACATGATAACATCCATATTCATCATCTCATCCTTGTTTTCTTTGACCAAGAATGCCTCAGAAAAAGTTTTTCCAAGTAATTTAGTCACTGAAGTATCTAACAACACAAACATGGAAGTAGAAATACCATCTTCCACTACAACTTTAATCCTATACCTAAAAAAAATAATAAATAAATACAATACATGAATATATGACTGATTGTTCATGCACTTATTTAATTATATACCAATAAATTTATCATATAGAATAAAAAAACATAAGAATAATATTAATGAATTTACTTGATAATAACATGTTCAGTTTTCCGATTGCACAAGTGACAACGAAAAACATTGTCATTTTCTACAATTGAATGACCACAAATACAACAAAAGTACCACCATTCAGAATCATCAATAACACTCGTAATTTTCCCCAATATAAAGAATGCTCATCCTGCATTTTTTACAATTACACAAAATAAACATGTAAAGACAAAACCAATCAAGCATAATTTTACGGAAGAGTAAAAAATATTAAAATAACTGAATTATCATATGAAGATCTTAGAACACCAAAAAATATATACACCTCATTAGATTTTAGATTAGCAATGGTTCTCATGAGTCTTCAGTCAAAAGTTTCATCATCAATCTTGCAATATAAACCTCTTAAGTCAGCATGAATCAATCTTGAGAAGTGACATTTCGCAATAGTGAATCTAAATGGGCATGACAAAAAAAAGGAAACAAAAATTACTAAATAACAATGCTTATTGAGTTGACTAAAAATTTGTAAAATAAGTTAACAGAAAAATAGAAAAACAATAGATATGAGAAAATGTATGCATTGGCTAAGGAAGTCAACTAACTCTTCTAAATCGGGATTCACAGAAATTGTAGATACATTCAAAACATTCTGTAAAATAACTTTATCTGAACAAAAAAACAAAGAAGTTTAAAAAATTAGTAAGGTGGTGCAAAAAAAGGAAAAAAATAACATGTAAAGTGAAATCATCCAAATATTAACCTATTTTCGCTTTGACCTTAAAAGATTCCAAAACAATTACAGGCGCTCTCTGAAATTTGGTTAATAGAGTTATATCCAACACCGGGAAAAAGTCTCCAATAATATTGCACTGGATTTTTTTGCTGTATTGTATGAACAAATAAAAATATCAATGTATATAAAAGAATACTTAAAATGCTTTTATATTGAACTAAAGTATAAGAACATGAAGTCTTCATGAATATAGTGCTAATCCATAACTAATATTAAGTACCCATTAGCATATAGCTGAAGGATCACAACAGTGAAACTTTTTTCATTAAAATCTATATCATCCCCTCTTCTTAGATCACAAAGAATTCCAATGAAATCTGTATAACACACACGAAAACATGTTAGATACTAACCTAACAATTTCTAGTATCAGAAATTATAAAATACTAATAACAGATTTAACTATATTTATTTCAAAAATATAAATTTGAATGCTAACATAAATAAATTGATACTCAATAGTACCTACTAAATAATCATAATCAACCTTTCTCTCTAGTATTTCATCAATGCTGGAGAGTTCTAAACCAGATGATGATATAATAGGATCTGGACTACTGATGATAGATGTATCCTCATTGAAAATAATCTGGAACTTATGTATAGTAACTCTAAATGCTCCTAAGATAAGGATGACAATGAAATTAAAAAGTTCATAGATATTTCTTTCTTTTAGAACACCAAAAAAGATAGCTACATCAGGATGCTTAACAGTTGCCTGGGCTTTCTCCAACTACAGAGAAATATAAAAAACAAAACAGTTAACAATTCTCATTTGAAAAACAAAAAGCCCAAAAGTAACCAACTGATATTCCAAGTCTTAAATATTAAATAATGTTATTAAAAGGAAGAAAGTAAAAAATCCAAAACTACATGATAACTTACATTTTCATCCATCAAAATCAGCTGTAATAATTCTTGTTTTGATCCCTCAACTACAATTGTTTCTTTCCACAGCCGTATAATCTTTACTCGAATACTCCAATCATGTTTCCATGGAGTAATTCTTTTGAGAGGAACAATGCAATGGATCATGGTGAATATTAAGTAATAAATAATAAAGTAACCAGACAAGAGTACCAAACTAAGAAGACAAAATGGGTGAAACACAACACACTTTTCAGAATATCATCTATCCATGTATCTATTTATATAATCATATAAATCATATAGATAAATAGTAGTGGATACAATTGTGAATTTATATTTATGTATATTTATATCAAGGAACTTGCAAGGAAAGTGATAAACCACTATTTTATAGTTTACAATGTGTTTAATTGTGTGGTTTTATCATGATCTTTACCCACTTATTCATGTATTTAGCATGTATTTATATTTCCTTCCTAAAATTATTACATGATTGAAAACATGCTTCTTTGGTCTTAATTTAGCTAATCTTAATTCTCTCTTATTATTATTCGATGCCTTGATCTGTGTGTTAAGTGTTTCAGGCTTCATAAGGCAGGAATGGATTAGAGGATGAAGAGGAAGTGTGCAAAAATGGAAGGAACACAAGGAATCGAGGAGGTGACCAGCGAGAAGTCACGCGGTCGTATGGCTCACGCGACCGCGTGAAATGGAAGAAATCGGAGTGACGCGATCGCGTGCCTGATGCGACCGCGCGGATTGGAAGCTGCATATATGACGCGAATGCGTGGACGACGCGGAAGCGTGATACGAAAAACGCTGAGTGACGCGGTCACGTGGACGACACAAACGCGTGACATGCGCGATCTACAGAATTACAAAAGTCGCTGGCAGAGATTCTGGGCCACATTTCAACCCAGTTTTCGGCCCAGAAACACAGATTAAAGTCAGGGAACTGGCAGAGACTCATCATGCTTTTCATAATTCTCTTTTCATGTTTTAGATGTAGTTTTAGAGAGAGAGGCTCTCTCCTCTCTCTCTCTTAGGATTTAGGACTTCTCTTAGTTTTAAGAGTGACTCTCGATCCCAGGTTCTTTATTTTTATTTATCCCAATTTAATTTATGAACTCTTCCATGTTACAGATTACTCTTTTAAATTAATGTTATTTGAGGTATTTCAGTTTAATATTGCTTTCTTTTATTTACATGATTATTGCTTCCCATCTAAAGGCATTTTTATTCCAGCAGCTTCAATTTCCTTTCCTTTTGGTTTTGGTTAAGAAATCAGTAACTCAGGAAGTTATCCAATTCAACAGCATAATTGATAATTGTTATCTCCTCTAATTGAATTGAACTTCAAATCCCAATCTTTTCTTAGGAATTAACTCGGATTCGAAGATCAAACTAATTAGTCACTTGACCTTCCTCTGCTTTAAGTAAGGGTTAACTAAGTGAAATTAAGATTCAATTTTTATTATCATTGATAAGGATAATTCGATCTAGACTTTTAATTTCTTATACCTTGCCAAGAGATTTTATTGTTATTATTTTATTTTATTTTATTTGTCATAAAACATATTCCCTCCTTACCTCCTAAACCCCAATTTACAACTCATAACCAATAATAAGAACATACCTCCCTGCAATTCCTTGAGAAGACGACCCGAGGTTTAAATACTCGGTTAACAATTTTTAAGGGGTTTGTTACTTGTGACAACCAAAACGTTTGTACAAAGGGATTTCTGTCGGTTTAGAGACTATATCTACAACGCGACTATTTTTATGAAATTCTTTACTGTCAAAAATCCTAACGTCAAAATGGTGCCATTGCCGGGGAATTGCAAACGTGTGCCTTATTATTGGTTATTGTAAATATTTTTCAAAAAATTTTTTTTTTTCAAATTTCAGATTTTAAAACTTTTATCTTATCTTATCTTTTTTTTTAAAATCATATCTTTTTCAAAATCTGTTCTTATCCTTTTTCAAAAATTATATCTTTTTCAAAATATTTTCTTTTTATTAGTTTCTATTTTTATTTTCTCTCACTACTATGAACTCTCACCCCTTTGGCTATGAGTCTGGTTATAATTATGTTGCAGGAAGAGGAAACTATAATGAAAATAGGCATCAAGGTTGGAACAATCAAAGATGGGAGGAGCCACAAGGATTTGATCAACCCTCATGGCAACAACCACCTCCAATGGACTACCAACAACCGACACCATATGCTTATGAGCCCTCTCCTCAACATAACTTTGGACCACCATACTCACAAGCCCCTTTCCGCCATTCACCTCCATATAACCCCAACCCTCAACCACCATACCAACCACTTTATAAACCATATGAACCATATATAGAACCACCCCAATTCCAACCCAATTACTCACAAGAACCACCACTTCAATATTCACCATCCTCTATATCCATCAATCCAAGAGAACTATGATCCTATTTATGAAAGCCGAGTGCATCAAGAGACAAAGGATCGTCTCAAGGAAACAGTGGATCGATGTCAGGCAACCATTCATCAATTGGGGCAAGCAATAATGAGTCAATTAGCTTCCCGACATTCGGACACTCAAGGAACCCCCATGGCTTCAAGTGGACAATATAATAAAGAACGTAGTATGAAGGAGATACTAGAAACTCCAGTGAACAGTACGGAGCATGACTTTGTACTGGAACAAGTAAAGGAAGCCAGAATTATTGAAGAAGAAGAATTGGTTGAAGACTTAGACGATGCTGAACATCCATGGGAAAGTCCAAACATAAAGCCTCCTTCCAAGACGGTTGCAATTGATGCTGAGGAGGGTGTACAACCTCTAAGGCATATCACAGTTAAAGACTTGGAAGAGGTTGATCAAGAGATGGAGATTCAAGAAGAAGAAGCACAACCTCCCATGCCCTTGGAAAGCAATGAAGAGAAGATTGAATTGGAAGAAAGCTACCAAGAGGAAGAGGTTAAAATTAAAGAAGCTTGCAAAGAGGTGGTAATTATCAAAGAAGAGCACAATGGAGTGGAGCTTGCAATTTCATTAAAAATACCTCCCCCTAAGTTGCCATCATCCTTCACAACATTCAAGTGGGTAAAATTCATATCCCTTAGCTTTCTAATTCCACTTGAATATGGGCTACTAGAGACGGATGATCAACTTAGAGCTCTTTGCGACATTAAGAGTAAGCGGAAGATGGCCAGTGGTAAGAATTATCCTGCAAGGTTCATTATGGTTGGAAGCTTTAAGTTTAAATGCAAAAGTTGGTGTAAAGCTCAACTGAATGGGTCCAGGAAGCTGTTTGGTCGCTTTAGTGAGAATTCAGATCACCTTTCACCCGGCTGGAAAAATGTAGAGACAAAAACGGGTGTAAAAGTGAGGTTTAGGATCCTGGAATCTGTCCTGACATTTGTCACCCCAGGAGCCTAAGAATCTGTTTGAAGCTTCTTAAGGGCTTTACATGCTTAGTTTGGGACCCCGGAGGCTACTGGAAGTACAAACATTGGTGGGGATTCCTGGATCAATACAAGCACAAGCCACCCTAGCAGGAAGCTCATCAAATGTCCAACTTAAGGACTATAACTAAAAGTGCTAGGTGGGAGACAACCCACCATGGTATGATCGTTCATTTTGCAATTTTAATTTTAAGCTCATTCACATTAAGCACTGCATTTGCATCTGCATATTGAAAAAAAATGAAAAAAACACGCACACGACGCGGCAGCGTCGCTGACGCGTCCGCGTCACTAGTGCGTTAGGAAGTAAAGAATTGAACAGAGAGTCACGCGAGAGCGTGGCTGGAGGCGCGCCTTTAGCATACTTTGACCCCACGTGACCGCGTCATGTGGAACTTTGGCCTCCCACGTGACCGCGTCACCCACGCGGCCGCGTGCCATGAGAATCGACGTCAAAAAAGTGTGTGGCTGAAAGTTGTGCTGGAAGTGGGCTGGACTCGTGCTAGAAGCCCAAGCCCTCCCACGCGAACGCGTGCCCCACACGGCCGCGTCGTCTTTCAAAAATGGCCATCCACGCGATCGCATTACGCACGCAACCGCGTCACCCATATTTTGGCAAATTATGATTTTGAACAGAGAGTTGTGCGGGTGTGAGGCTGCCCTCGCGCCAGTAGCACTAAACGGGTCATGCGACCGCGTGACCGATGCGATCGTGTCATTAAACACAAGCACAAGTCGCGCGACCGCGTGCCTCACGCGGCCGCGTCACCTACGCCGCACAGCGTCCCTGGTTTACTGATTATCTTATCTTTCTTTTCTCCAAATCCTTATTTCTTTCTTCTTCCTTCTTCTTTCTTTCTCTTCTTCTTCCCCTCTACTCTTCTATCTCTTTAATTGAATGCATTTATTTGTTCTTTCCTTTTTCTTTTTCAATTCTTTTTCATGCATTTTCATGTTGGTGTTGGAGTTTTATTTGGATAAGTGCCTTCTTTTATTTGAGCACGTGGCTACTCGGAGAAGAGATTTGACAATTGACATTTACTTATGGCTCTCATATACATTTGGATTACATTATTTTCATCCCTATTTTAACTTGCACACCCAATGTATTTGGGATTATCATTCACAATTGTCATCATTACACATGCTCTTTAATTTGGCACATTTATTACTTGATGCTTGAGCTATGCTTCTCATGCCTATTATTTGCATGTTTTTACCCTCTTGCATCTAATTATTTTGAATTGCCATTTTTAATCTTTATTGTTGTCTTCCCTACATGTTGTAGCTACCATGTAGATGGACTATCATCTTTCCTTTGGCATTCCTTATCACTTGAATTTCCTTCCTTCCGGTCTTAGTTTTCTATATTTTACACTCTTCCTTTTTCTTCTTCCTTAAGCATGGGTACCAAGAAAGGAAAAGAGAAGGCCACTGACAAGACACCAGCAAGGAAAGGAACCAAGAGATCTCCAACCAAGACACCTCCATCTACAAGCGTCAGTTGGAGCAACCCGTCCACTTGCACATCTCAGCATGCACCGAGGACGGGCAATCTTTAAGTGTGGGGAGGTCGATACCGATCTCCATGGGTTAGTTATTTCTTGACTCAACACCAAATTTTTTTATTTTATTTGTTTGTTCATTGTTGCATTTGCATATCTGATTGCATATTTTCTTGATTTTGTGCATATTTTACCACTTGGTTAAAGTAATATTTTCTTTTTCAAGAAACCTTTTAGAGCATTTCACTAATTTAAATAAAATTTAATGTTACACTTGTTTGAAGAAATATTATTTTGAACATGGTTTAGAGTTCGAACACACAAAACCTGTGAGATTTTGAGCCTATTTGAATTGGTTGCATTTTATCAACCAAAATTTTGTTTTAGTGTGTATTTCTCTCTCTAAAATTGTGATCTTTGTCTTGCTTAATTCTTTTTTGTGTGTGTTATTCTCTCTAAAATTGTGATCTTTGTCTTGCTTGATTCTATATTTCCATTATTTGAAGTATACATGCACTTATATGATTGAGGCCTTGTTTCACTGAGCTTACATACCCATATGGCCTTCCCTTCCATTATCCTTTGCAAACCAATTTGAGCCTAACACACCCATTTGTTCTTTACTTTAGCACATTACTAACTCTGAGCGAAAAATAATAATGTCCTTAATTTGAATCCTTAGTTAGCTTATACTAGTAAAAGTGCTCATGATTTAAGTGTGGGTGATAAACCACTATTTTATGGTTTACATTGTGTATAATTATGTGGTTTTATCATGATCCTTACCCACTTATTCATTAATTTAGCATGCATTTATATTTCCTTCCTGGAATTATTACATGGTTGAAAACTGCTTCCTAGAGACTTTTTATTATGCATTTTAGTTCTCCTTTATCCCATTCGATGCTGTGATCTGTGTGTTAAGTGTTTCAGGCTTTATAGGGCATGGATGAGTTGGAGATTGGAAGGGAAGCCAGCAACAATGGAAGGAACACAAGAAATTGAGGAGACAACCAGCGGGAAGTGACGCGGCCGCATGGCTCACGTGTTCGCGCGGAAGAGGAGAAATCGCTGTGATGCAGCCGCATGGCTCATGCGACCGCGCGGAAAGGAAAAACACAAGTGACGCGGAGGCGTGGACGACGCAAACGCGTGGCACAGAAAAACGCGAATAACGCGTCCGCGTGGATGACGCGATCGCGTGACATGCGCGATCTGCATAATCTGCAGATTTTGCTGGGAGCGGTTTTGGGCCCTATTTTGACCCAGTTCTCGGCCCAGAACAGCAGACTAGAGCCAGAGAACATGCAGAAACGAAGGAGAACATTCATTCTACACAGTTTTAAGTTTTTAGATCTAGTTTTTACTCCTCCTCTAGGTTTTCTCTCTACACAATTGATACTTTTAGGATATTATATTTCTACTACTTTTGCCTTGGGATATTGAGAAGAGTTATTTCCTCATCAAGATTTCGTCATTCTAGTTCGTTCTCTTAACTTGGTTTATTTCTTCCATATTCTTTGCCTTGTTTAATTTTGTCATTGGAATACTTTTATGATTATTTAATACAAGAATTGTTTCTTTCATTTTAATCCATTTTACCTTCCAATAATCATGTCTTCTTTTGATTCCCTTTCATATGTTATGGATTTATTATTTACAATGAGTGAGTAGTTCCCTAACTTGATGGGGAGTTGATTGAAAGGAACCAATTGAGTTGGAAGGCTTGAAAGAAAGATTGTAATTGGGTTTACTGTAATAGCGGGACTTCCAACTAATCAACTCCCAATCAAGGCTTTTATTTGCATTATTCAAATTCTCCAATTTTATTTCCTGTTTACTCAACTCAATCTTTTTTTTTTTGAAAACATCTGATTAATAAAATAGCACACTTTTCTGCAACTCGTTGGGAGACGACCTGGGATTCATACTCCTAGTATTTAAAATTTGAATTTCTGTGACATATTTTTAAATTGATAAGTGGATTTCCGGTGAGTTAAGAACTATACTTGCAACGTACACATTTTCATAATTTTTAATTCACCAATTTTCGCTGCATCAATTTTTGGCGCCGTTGCCGGGGAGTTGCAACAGTGTGTTAATTTATTGATTGGTATTTATTTTTATTGCAATTTTTTATTTTATTTTCTCTTTTCATTCTATCAATATGAACTGCATGTTTCTTTCGTTAAATGACGCGTTCGCTTCCTGATCCAAGCTTGCCAGCATTTGACCCTGAAATTGAAAGAACTCTTTCGCATATAAGGCGAGCTAGGCGTAGGCGACTCCTCTTTGAGGACGAACCTGAACCGTCATTTAAGGAAGAAATAACCTCCTTTTCTACTGATCCAGTTCATTCACGTACAGGTGACATGGCAGCACCCAGAAGAGTCACCATCCGGAAGGAAGGAGCCCCTGATTTTACGCTCCAACCATTCCAAGCGCACCACCCAGCAGTAGCTGTAGATTTTGAAATAAAATCTTCACTACTCAACTTGATGCCCAAATTTCATGGCTTACCTGCTCAAGAGCCTATCAAGCATCTCGGAGATTTCCAGACCGCTTGTTCTACTGTTAAGCGTGATGGAGCTGATAAAATCTCTATTCTACTGAAAGCCTTCCCGTTTTCTCTAGAAGAAAAGGCAAGAGAGTGGTACTACACTCAGCCCAGAGAAACTATTTCCAACTGGGATACACTTAGGAGTGAATTTCTAGATAAATTTTTTCCAGCTGAAATTGCTGATAAGCTAAGGAAGGACATGTCTATGATCGTCCAGGACGAATCTGAGACCCTCTATGAATACTTAAAACGCTTCAATACACTTCGAAATTCATGTCCTCATCATATGATTGACAAGATAGTCTTACTCGGTTACTTTACACAGGGTCTGAGACCTCAAGATAGGACCACACTGGAAGGTGCTTGCAATGGTTCTAAGAAAAAGCACAAGACTACGGATGAAGCATGGCAATTGATCAGAGACTTAGCTGACTCTACTAGGAATCATAGGCAGAGACAAAGTCGGTCAAGAACGGTTGCGGAGGTATCCACTAATACAGAGATTACCGCTATAGCCCAGAATCTATGTGAAATTACTAACTTGCTGAAGCAGATGCAACTGAATCAACAACAATCTCAGCAAGTTCAGCCTTTTCCACTACAGCACAGCCAGCAGTTAGTCCCACAAAGAGTGTGCGGCATCTGTGCAGACTATAGTCACTATATCGATGAGTGTCCGCAGCTCCAACCAGAAGATAATACTGTAGCAGCCATTCACAACTTTTATGACCGCCCCAATCAAGGGTACAATAAAGGTGGTAATTATAGCCAAGGATGGCAGGATAATTCCAACCAATGCTGGATAGACAATTCTAACTTGGGTTGGAGGGACAATTCTAACAGAGGAGGCAAAAATAACAATGGAAATCAGAGGTGGAATAACAATAACAACAGGCAGCAGAATCAACCTTACAGAGAACCTCATTTAAGACAACCTCAAGCCCCTCAGCAAACCTCTCAGACCACTAGCATCTCTTCATCCCCTAATACTGACCTACTACAAGCCATTGATCAGAGACATCAGGCTATGGAAGAAAATATTAAAGCAACTCTGAATACTTTCGCTTCTACTTTACAAACTCTTGTCTCACAGATGGGATCAACGCAAAATTCCAGTAACCAGTCCTCAAGCTCTGGTGGACTACCCTCTCAACCATTCCCCAACCCAAAGGGTGGTATTAATGCCATTACCCTAAGGTCTAGAACCACACTGTAGGAGAGAATACAGGAGGAGCCAAGCCCACCAGAACACGCCTCAGCTGAAGAGGTTGTGGAATTAGAAGATGTTGAAGAAGAAGAGGACATATAGGACATACCAGAGAGAGAAGAAGCTCAATCACAGGAGAAAGCACCAAAAGACACAGACACTGCAGAAAATACCACTCCCATTCCATTTCCACAACTTGCAAGGAAGCCTAGGAAGCAGTTGGAACCTGATCCCAAGATGGTGGAAATCTTCAAAAAGGTTGAGGTAACTGTTCCCCTTTTTGATGTCATTCAACAGGTACCTAAATATGCAAAGTTTCTAAAAGATTTATGTATACATAAGGACAAAATTAATGAATTAGAAACTATTCCTTTAGGAAGTTCCATATCTGCTTTAATAGGAAGTTTACCTGAAAAATGTAGTGACCCAGGTCCTTGTATAGTTAGTTGTACTATTGGTGGTGTAGTAATTTATGATTGCATGTGTGATTTGGGGGCATGTGTTAGTATTATGCCTTTATCTGTATATGATGTTTTAAGGCTCCCTCCCTTAAAAAGGTCGGCAGCTCATTTTGTGTTGGCAGATAAAAGCATTATTACAGTAGCTGGAGTTGCTGAAGATGTTTTCGTAAACATTAAAGGGCTCACATTTCCCACTGATTTCTATATCTTGGAGATGCCCAATAATGACTCAGATAAGCCATCATCAATTCTACTTGGCAGACCATTCCTGAAGACATCAAGATTCAAATTAGATGCTTTTTCAGGAACATATTCTTTTGAAATAGATGGCATAATAGCAATCTTCAATTTGAATGGAGTCATAAACAACCCTCCAGAAGATCATTCCATCTTCCAGTGTGATGTCATAGATGAAGCTGTAGCTAAAATTCACCAGGAAGAGATGGAAGAAAAGTATACAGAACAAAGTCCAGGTGTGGGGACTCTATTAACTAACAATACGGACACTTCTAAACTTTCACAAGCTCCAGACAATCCAGAGCCTGTCCATGCCCAGAAGATTGAGTTGAAACCTCTCCCTCCACATCTCAAATACGCTTATCTTGAAGAAGGGCAGAAGTTTCCAGTTATTATTGCACAGGATCTTACTCCTGAACAGGAAGAGTAGCTACTTAATGTGTTGAGGAAGCACAAGAAAGCAATTGGGTGGAGTTTGGCAGACATCGTAGGCATCAACCCTCAAGTATGTGAGCACAGAATATTTTTAGAGGAAAGAGCAAGACCTGTCCGCCAACCCCAGAGAAGACTGAATCCCACTATTTTGGAAGTTGTCAAAAAGGAAGTGACCAGACTATTGGAAGCAGGTATCATTTATCCTATTTCAGACAGTGAATGGGTTAGCCGAGTACAAGTGGTGCCCAAGAAGTCTGGAGTCACTACAGTGAAGAACGAGCATGGAGAGCTCATAGCGATCAGAGTACAGAACGCGTGGAGAGTCTGCATTTATTACAGGCATCTCAACCAAGCTACTCGCAAGGATCACTACCCTCTTCCATTCATTGATCAAATGCTGGATCGCCTGTCAGGTAAATCACATTATTGCTTTTTAGATGGTTACACAGGTTATTTCCAGATTTATATAGCTCCTGAGGATCAGGAAAAGACTACTTTTACATGACCTTTTAGGACTTATGCTTACAAGAGAATGCCCTTTAGCTTGTGCAATGCACCAGCTACTTTTCAGAGATGCATGATGAGTCTTTTTTCTGATCTTATTGAGGACTGTATGGAAGTTTTTATGGATGATTTTAGCATTTATGGTGATTCTTTTAGCCTTTGCTTAGATGGATTATCTATAGTACTAGATAGATGTGTCAATATAAACCTTGTATTAAATTTTGAAAAATGTCATTTTATGGTTAAACACGGGATTGTATTAGGACATGTTGTATCTAATACTGGTATTTCTGTAGACCCAGCAAAGGTGAATGTTATTTCCAGTTTACCTTACCCCTCCTCTATGAGGGAAGTCCGTTCGTTCCTTGGCCATGCAGGTTTTTACAGGAGATTTATTAAGGACTTCAGTAAGGTAGCACTTCCCTTATCCAGATTGCTGCAGAAGGATATTGAGTTCGAGTTCAATGAGACTTGTAAGCAAGCGTTCGATAAGCTGAAGACCAACCTAACTCAGGCCCCATTGTGAGAGGACCAAACTAGAGCCAGCCATTTGAAATCATGTGTGATGCTTCCAACCATGCAGTAGGAGCAGCGCTGGCTCAGCATGAAGGTACAGATCCTTTTGTTATTGCTTATGCATCTAAAACTTTAGACGCTGCCCAGTCCAATTATACTACTACTGAGAAAGAGCTTCTTGCTATTGTTTTTGCTCTGGATAAATTCCGAGCTTATCTGCTTGGTACTAGAGTAGTAGTGTATTCGAACCATGCAGCTTTGAAGTATCTATTAGCTAAAAAGGAGTCTAAACCACGGCTCATACATTGGATATTGCTTTTACAAGAATTTGATTTAGAAATAAAGGATAGGAGTGGTAATCAGAATCTAGTGGCAGACCAATTGAGTCACCTTGAGCACATTAAGGATGATTCTACTCCTATAGATGATAATTTTCCATTTGATAACCTGCAAGCAGTATCTGAGGTAGCACCTTGGTATGCACCTGTAGCTAATTATCTAGTTAGCCGCACATTTCCCCCATATTTTTCTAAGCATCAAAGGGACAAGCTGAAAAGTGAGTCTAAATATTATATATGGGATGACCCATATTTGTGGAGATGTGGTGCTGATCAGGTAATTAGACGTTGTGTACCTCAATCAGAATTCTAGTCCATTTTGGAGGCCTGTCACTCATCTGAGAGTGGAGGACATTTTGGCCCTCAAAGAACAGCTAGAAAGATCTTAGACTGTGGATTCTAGTGGCCTACTCTTTTTAGAGACGCTGCTGAGTTTTGTAGATCTTGTCTTCCATGCCAAAAATTTGGTAATATATCCAGGAGGGATGAGATGCCTCAACAATTTATGCTTTTTTGTGAAATTTTTGATGTTTGGGGCATTGACTTTATGGGTCCATTCCCAAATTCTAATGGTCAATTTTATATATTATTAGCTGTGGATTATGTTTCCAAGTGGGTGGAAGCAATTCCCACCCACACTGATGATGCTAACACCGTTGTTTCCTTTGTGAGAAACCATATTATTTGCCGCTTTGGATCACCACGAGCAATCGTGAGCGATCAAGGCACCCATTTCTGTAACAGGAGACTAACAGGATTGATGAAGAAGCATGGGATAATTCATAAGATCACAACAGCATACCATCCTCAGACCAATGGACAAGCCGAGGTGTCAAACAGAGAGATAAAGCGTATCTTGCAGAAGATAGTCAAACCTCATAGAAAAGACTGGAGCACCATACTGCAAGATGCACTATGGGCATACAGGACAGCATACAAAACACCCATTGGAATGAGCCCCTTCCACTTAGTTTATGGAAAAGATTGTCATCTCCCAGTTGAAGTAGAGCACAGAGCCTTTTAGGCAGTCAAGGAGTGCAACATGGGAATTGAGCAAGCTGGAGCTGAAAGGAAGTTGCAACTGCAAGAACTGGAGAACCTTCGCTTAGAAGCTTATGAGAACTCAAGAATATACAAGGAAAAGATGAAAGCTGTGCATGATCAGCACATTAGGAGGAAAGAGTTCCAACCTGGGGATTTAGTCCTCCTTTACAAATCTCGACTAAGACTCATGCCAGGCAAGTTGAGATCGAGATGGGTGATGACAAGTCATCATATACCTATTTTTCTATGCTTTTTCATACAAGAAATTGATGATTTGTGCTTAAATATTGAAGCTTTTATACTTAAGTGGTATATTTCCTTGATCTTTTAATTTTATAAATCTTGTAGGAAATAAGAAAAAAAAGAAGCAAAGAAGCACAAAAAAAGGAGAAAAAAAGAGCTTTGGGACACACTTTGAAGTTGGAGCACACTTTGGAGCCTTAGGCCACGCTTTTAAAAGCGTGGCCCATGACCAAATCAAAGGAGAATAAGCAATCAGCACACACTGCCCTGCTCTTGCCAAGGGCAGGGCAATATCATGATGAAACAAAGTGAGGTTGGAAGCAAATTTTCGCTAAGTTAAAATCTGGGCGCTCACAGCATGACCATGCCTACTTCAAAGGGCTATAACTTGAGCTACAGATGTCCAATTGATGTGCTTTCAGTTGCATTGGAAAGCTGACATTTAGAGCTTTCCAGCGATATATAGAAATCCATATTTGGTGTACAATTGAGGCATGAGTGAAAGGCATCTTTAAGGGCCAAAAATAAGCAAAAATAAACCAAAGTGCTTCCACCAAGATTCGAACTTGGGACTTCCCCAAGAACAAGGAAAGCGCTGCCCACAAGGAGGGCAGAGCAACATTCCTTGGTGCATGGCACGCACAATTTGGCACAGCCAGGAGCTTGGGCGCACATCCTTGGCGCATCACAGCACGGGCAGGGAGGCAAGGCTTGGTGCATCATGGCAACATTGCCCTGCCCTCCACAAGGGTAGGGCAGCATCCTGATGCCCCTCCCAAAATTTGGCACGCTAGTTGGATCCTTACACAAGGCTTTCCTGCTCTGCCCTCCACAAGGGCAGGGCAGCCTCCTGGGAGCAACATGGGCCAAAATTCAACCAAAATTTCATTTAAATTCAATTCCTCTCCAAATTGAATCAAGGCCAACCAAACCCATTTCTCCTCAAATCCAAAGCAAGCAAAGCCCACCCAACATGACTCAAAGGCACACAGAGAAGCTAGATTAGGAATTTCATTTTTGTGAATTTGTTTTTAATTTCAATTTCATTTTATTTTCATTTTGTAAAAGAAGCCTATATAAAGGGCATCATTCTCATTTCAGAGGCGAGCTCCACTAGGGAGCTGAATTAAGAGAGGCTAGCTCCATTAAGGAGTAGTAGTAGTAGATAGCTCTCTCTTTTAGTTTTCATTTCTGTTTTGAATCTTGGGTGGAGATTGGAAGGAATTCTGTTTTCATTCTCCATCTGCAACTTCTCCTGTTATTTTTCTGCATAATTCAAGAAATTAAAGATTTGAATCAAAACTCTCTTTACTGCTTGCTTCTCTTTTTTCTTCTGCAAATTGTTCTCTGAATTGATCAAGGAAGGGCTTGAGATCTAGACTTGTTCTCTAGTCTCATTGATTCCCTGAGATCTTGAATTTCTTTTCTGAATTTCACAATTGAGTTGAATTTTATTTCTGTCTTGATCAAGTGAGCAATTGAGCTCTTGGCTTTCCTTCTGTTTTTACTATTTCATTGAAATTGTTAGTTTCACTTTGAGACTTGAAAAATGATCTATGTCTCTTTGTTGCATCTCATTGCTCCCAATTTAATTTCCTGCACTTGTGTTCTTCTGCAATTTACATTTAAGCTACTGTGACCTTGAATTTACTTTTCCTGCAATTTAATTTCCTTGCAATTGTTCTAAGCTTGGATTTACTACTTTCATTTAATTTCCAGCACCCCAGCCCCCTTTACATTTGATGCAATTTATATTTCTTGCAATTTAAGTTTCAGCTATTTTACTTTCTTGTTCTTTAAGTTTCAGCAATTTAATTATTCTACACTTTTAATTCCCTGCCATTTACTTTCTGTTGGCTACACTTCATCCAAATTCACTTCAATGTTAGCTTGACTAAACTAATCACCCACTAAAAAGTTGCTTGATCGATCAATCCCTGTGGGATCGACCTCACTCATGTGAGTTATTATTACTTGATGAGTTGGATTTGTGTGTTGGAAATTTGTTTTCCACAAAAACACCATCAATGGGAAGGTCCATACAGGGTAGAGAAGGCTGAACCATATGGAGTTTATCACCTAAGCCACCCTTCACACTCTGAACTTATTAAAGTTAATGGACAACGTTTGAAGCTGTACCATGGAGAGAAGCTGCAGAAAAATAAGGAGCTTGAGATCTTCCTCTTGGAAGATCCCCACAGGCCAGAAGATTGAGCTACTGGAGCGTCCAACTTACGGATGTTAAAGCAAAGTGCTAGGTAGGAGACAACCCACCATGGTATGATCATTCTTTTCTTGCTATCTTTAGTTTTTCCTAGTCAATAACTCTTCTCTTTATTAGCACCTTCATTCATCTGCATTCGCATTTTATATATAAAAAAGAGAGCTGCGAGATGCGACCGCATCAGCGACGCGTTTGCGTCGCAGGAAGAGGTGAGAAAATAAAAAAGCATACAGAGAGTCACGCCGGAGCGTGGCTGGAGGCGTGCCAATGGCACAAATCATCCCATGCAACCGCGTCACTGATGAGCGGATAATTTGTACGCTTTTTGGCATTGTTTTTAGTATGTTTTTAGTATGATCTAGTTAGTTTTTAGTATATTTTTATTAGTTTTTAGTTAAAATTCACTTTTCTGGACTTTACTATGTGTTTGTGTGTTTTTCTGTGATTTCAGGTATTTTCTGGCTGAAATTGAGGGACCTGAGCAAAAATCTGATTCAGAGACTAAAAAGGACTGCAGATGCTGTTGGATTCTGACCTCCCTGCACTCGAAGTGGATTTTCTGGAGCTACAGAAGCCCAATTGGCGCGCTCTCAACGGCGTTGGAAAGTAGACATACTGGGCTTTCCAGCAATATATGATAGTCCAAACTTTGCCCAAGATTTGATGGCCCAAACCGGCGTTCAATGTCACCCTCAGAATTTCCAGCGTTAAACGCCGGAACTGGCACAAGGATGGGAGTTAAACGCCCAAACTGGCACAAATGCTGGCGTTTAACTCCAAGAAGAGTCTCTACACGAAAATGCTTCAATGCTCAGCCTAAGCACAAACCAAGTGGGCCCAGAAGTGGATTTTTATGTCATTTACTCATCTCTGTAAACCCTAGGCTACTAGTTCTCTATAAGTAGGACCTTTTACTATTGTATTAAAGGACTTTGGTAGCTATCTTCATTTTGTATGCTATCTTAGATCATTGGGAGGCTGGCCATTCGGCCATGCCTAGACC
>NC_029772.3:53537603-53539749 GCF_000817695.3 Arachis duranensis | reverse complement strand
TAAGGTTTATTACTTGGACGACCCAGTACACTTGCTGGTTAGTTGTGCGAAGTTGTGTTTATGCCATGGTATTGAACACCAAGTTTTTGGATTCATTACCGGGGATTATTTGATTTGTGAAAAGTATTGATCACAATTTCGCATACCAAGTTTTTGGCGCCGTTGCCGGGGATTGTTCGAGTATGGACAACTGACGGTTCATCTTGTTACTTAGATTAGGTATTTTTTTTTCTTCAGAGTTCTTAAGAATGAATTCTAGAGTTTCATGATGATCTGTTGAAATCTGGCTGGCTGTGAAGCCATGTCTAATTTCATTGGACCAAGGTTTCAACTTATCATCACAAGAGCTTGTTGATTTCTATCAATCTTGCTGTTGGAGCAGTGAGCTGCTAAGGCTTGGCTGGCCATTGGCCATGTCTAGTGTTTTGGACCGAAGCTTTCTTTGAAAGCTTGGCTGGCTGTGAAGCCATGTCTAATTCCTGGACCGAAGTCTTAGACTAAACATTGCATGATTCCTGGAATTCTCATTAAGAATTTTGATACCTTTATTTTCTTTTTCCACTTAATTTTCGAAAAAGCACAAAAAAAAAGTACAAAATCATAAAATCCAAAAATATTTTATGTTTCTTGTTGAGTCTAGTGTCTCATACTAAGTTTGGTGTCAATTGCATGTTTTCGTTTTTATTGCATTCATGCATATGTCTTAAGTGATCTTCAAGATGTTCTTGATGATTTCATTATTCTGATCTTTAATTTCTCTTGACTTGAATATTTTGTGTCTCATATGCATTCTCATTAGTGTCAGTAGCATACAAACTGCTAAGTTTGGTGTCTTGCATGCATTGTTTATTTGATTTTAGTTGCATTTTGATTATTCCTCATTATTAAAAATCCAAAAAAAAATTTTTTAATTTGTGTCTTTTCAAGTCAATAATACAGAGAATTGAAGATTCAGAACATTCAGCAGAGGAATTGCACAGAAAAAAGCTGGGCGTTCAAAACGCCCAGTGAGGAAGACAGACTGGCGTTTAAACGCCAGCCAGGGTGCCTGGCTGGGCGTTTAACGCCCAAAAGGGTAAAGTTTTGGGCGTTAAACGCCAGAATGTGCACCATTCTGGGCGTTTAACGCCAGGATGGCACAAGAGGGAAGATTCTGTTTTTAATGCCAATTTTTTTCAAGTTTTCAAAATTTTTCAAAATCAAATCTTTTTCAAATCAAATCTTTTCAATCAAATGTTTTCAAAATCAATTTCTTTCTAATTTCAAAAATACTTGCTATCAATTAATGATTTGATTCAACATTTCAAGTATGTTGCCTTTTCTGTTGAGAAAGGTTTAATGTTTGAATCATATCTTTTCTTGATAGCCAAGTCATTAATTTTTAAAATCAAATCTTTTTAAAATGTTTTTCAAATCATGTCTTCTCAATCACATCTTTTTAAAACCAATCATATCTTTTTAATCACATCTTTTTCAAAAATAGTTTTCAATCAAATCTTTTTGATTTCTAATTTCAAAATCTTTTTCAAAAATCACTTGATTTCTTTTCCACCATTGGTTTTCGAAAATCAATTAGTATTTTTCAAAATGTTTTCAAAATCTTTCACTTAATTTTCGAAAATTACTTCCCTTCTTCTCACATCCTTCTATTTATGGACCAACACTATTCCTTGATGCAAAATTCGAACTCCATCTTCTTTGATAAGTTCGAATTTTCTACTTCTGCCTTATAATTTTCTTTTCCTCTGACACCTCAAGGAATCTCTATACTGTGACATAGAGGATTCCACATTTTCTTGTTCTCTTCTCTTTCTTATGAGCAGGAGCAAGGACAAAAGCATTCTTGTTGAGGCTGATCCTGAACCTGAAAGGACCTTGAAGCGAAAGCTAAGAGAGGCCAAGGCACAACTCTCTGTAGAGGACCTAACAGAAATACTCAAAGAAGAAGAACCCATGGCAGCCGAAAACAACAACAATGCCAACAATGCAAGGAAGATGCTGGGTGACTTTACTGCACCTACTCCCGACTTCTATGGGAGAAGCATCTCTATCCCTGCCATTGGAGTAAACAACTTTGAGCTTAAGCCTCAATTAGTTTCTCTAATGCAACAGAATTGAAAGTTCCATGGACTTCCATTGGAAGATC
>NC_029772.3:53536218-53536879 GCF_000817695.3 Arachis duranensis | reverse complement strand
CCTTCATGGAGAAATCATCCAAATCTTTCATTGAAGGATCAACAAAGACCTCAACAAGGTTTCAATAACAATAATGGTGGAAGAAACAGGTTTAGCAATAGCAAGCCTTTTCCATCATCTTCTCAGCAACAGACAGAGAGTTCTAAGCAGAACATCTCTGACTTAGCAACCATGGTCTCTGATCTAATCAAAACCACTCAAAGTTTCATGAATGAAACAAGGTCCTCCATTAGAAACTTGGAGGCACAAGTGGGTCAGCTGAGCAAGAAAATTACTGAACTCCCTCCTAGTACACTTCCAAGCAATACAGAAGAAAATCCAAAAGGAGAGTGCAAAGCCATCAACATGGCCGAATTAGGAGAGGAGGAAGAGGCAGTGAACGCCACTGAGGAAGACCTCAATGGACGTCCACTGACTTCCAATGAGTTCCCCAATGAGGAACCATGGGAATCTGAGGCTCAAAATGAGACCATAGAGATTCCATTGAACTTACTTCTGCCATTCATGAGCTCTGATGAGTATTCTTCCTCTGAAGAGGATGAGTATGTCACTGAAGAGCAAGTTGCTAAATACCTTGGAGCAATTATGAAGCTAAATGACAAGTTATTTGGAAATGAGACTTGGGATGATGAACCCCCTTTGCTCACCAAAGAACTGGATG
>NC_029772.3:53532249-53533137 GCF_000817695.3 Arachis duranensis | reverse complement strand
AGAAAAAGAAAGAAATAAAGTTGTGATCCAAGGCAATAAGAGTGTGCTTAAGAACCCTGGACACCTCTAGTTGGGGACTCTAGCAAAGCTGAGTCACAATCTGAAAAGGTTCACCCAATTATGTGTCTGTGGCATGTATGTATCCGGTGGTAATACTGGAAGACAGAGTGCTTTGGGCCACGGCCAAGACTCAATAAGTAGCTGTGTTCAAGAATCATCATACTTAACTAGAAGAATCAATGACACTATCTGGATTCTGAGTTCCTAAAGAAGCCAATCATTCTGAATTTCAAAGGATAGAATGAGATGCCAAAACTATTCAGAGGCAAAAAGCTAAAAGTCCCGCTCATTTAATTAATACTGATCTTCATAGATGTTTTTGGAATTCATTGCATATTCTCTTCTTCTTATCTTATTTGATTTTTAGTTGCTTGAGGACAAGCAACAATTTAAGTTTGGTGTTGTGATGAGCGGATAATTTGTACGCTTTTTGGCATTGTTTTTAGTATGTTATTAGTATGATCTAGTTAGTTTTTAGTATATTTTTATTAGTTTTTAGTTAAAATTCACTTTTCTGGACTTTACTATGAGTTTGTGTGCTTTTCTGTGATTTCAGGTATTTTCTGGCTGAAATTGAGGGACCTGAGCAAAAATCTGATTCAGAGACTAAAAAGGACTGCAGATGCTGTTGGATTCTGACCTTCCTGCACTCGAAGTGGATTTTCTGGAGCTACAGAAGCCCAATTGGCGCTCTCTCAACGGCGTTGGAAATTAGACATCCTGGGCTTTCCAGCAATATATGATAGCCCATACTTTGCCCAAGATTTGATGGCCCAAACTGGCGTTCAAAGTCACCCTCAGAATTTCCAGCGTTAAACGCCGGAACTG
>NC_029772.3:53524030-53531993 GCF_000817695.3 Arachis duranensis | reverse complement strand
TGGTATTCTGAGTAGGATTCAATGATTGAATGACTGTGACGTGCTTCAAACTCCTGAAGGCGGGGCGTTAGTGACAGACGCAAAAGAATCACTGGATTCTATTCCGGCCTGATTGAGAACCGACAGATGGATAGCCGTGCCGTGACAGGGTGCGTTGAACATTTCCACTGAGAGGATGGGAGGTAGCCACTGACAACGGTGAAACCCTTGCATAAGCTTGCCATGGAAAGGAGTAAGAAGGATTGGATGAAGACAGTAGGAAAGCAGAGAGACGGAAGGAACACAGCATCTCCATACGCTTATCTGAAATTCCCACCAATGAATTACATAAGTATCTCTATCTTTATCTTTATGTTTTATTTGTATATCATTCATATCCATTTGAGTTTGCCTGACTAAGATTTACAAGGTGACCATAGCTTGCTTCATACCAACAATCTCTGTGGGATCGACCCTTACTCGCGTAAGGTTTATTACTTGGACAACCCAGTACACTTGCTGGTTAGTTGTGCGAAGTTGTGTTTATGCCATGGTATTGAACACCAAGTTTTTGGTTTCATCACCGGGGATTAATTGAGTTGTGAAAAGCATTGATCACAATTTCGCGCTACCAGTCACCCACGCGACCGCGTCACCCACGCGACCGCGTCACTGACACGTTCGCATCACATGGGATTCCTAGCCTTCCACGCGATCGCATGCCCCACACGACCGCATGCCCTGGATTTCGACGTAAAAGGGTGCACAACCAATTATTGTGCTAGAGTGGTGCTGGATTGGTGCTGAATGCACAATTCTACCCACGCGGCCGCGTGACCCACGCGACCGCGTCACATTCCTCTAAAAAGCCCACTCACGCGATCGCATGCCCCACGCGATCGCGTCACCCCAATTTTGGCAAATTTATCTACTGGAAAAGAGAGTTGTGCAGCCGCGAGGCTTTACTCACGCTAAAAGCACAATATGGGTCACGCGACCGCGTGACTGACGCGACCGCATCACCTACCTTACAGCGCAATCACGTGAACGCGTGCCCCACGCGGCCGCGTCGTTTGCGCCGCACAGCTCCACCAAAACTGCCAAATTATCTTATCTTTCTCTCCTCCAAATCCTAATTTTTCTTTTCCCTCCTTATTTCCCCTTCTCCCTTCTCCCTTCTACCTCACCCTTCACTCTCTCTTTTTCTCACCTCCATTAACAAGGTTTTCTTTTCTTTCTTCCCTTCTTCCATTTTTATCATTATTCTTATTTTAGATGTTATTTTCTTTTCTTTTCTTTTTCTTTTCTTTATCATTATTTTCTTTCTTCTTATTTCCTTTTTACATGGTGCTAGCATATTTATTTGAGCCATCATTCCTCATTATTTGCTTGTGGATTATTGTAATTTGTTTGGCACTTATATCTTATTCTCAAAAAAGGATTGCTTGCATGTTTACTTTAATACTTTCTATGCCTTATTTACCATGCATGCTATGTGTTTGTGAAAAGGCCCATATGGCATCATGCACTTTTCTACATTATCCTATTCTACTACTCCATGCATGTTTTTCACAAAACCCCTTTACTATTTTATTAATCCATTTTAATTTCCAATACAAATTGTTAATTTGTTACGAAGTGATGCTTGATTTATGCTACTCATGCCCTTACCGGCATGCCAATAATCATCTTGCATCTACTTCCCTTTTTGTGCACCTATCCTATCTCCTTTCTTGATCTTTTCACATGTTGTCTAGACCATGTGTTTATTTCATTCATCTTCACCGTGCACTGTTTATTACACACTCCATCTCCTTCCTTGCTTTGTTTCTTTGGATCTAACTTACTTTCTCTTCCCTTTTTCAGAATGGCCACCAAGAAAGGCAAAGAGAAAGCTACCCCTAAACCCACAGCAAGGAAAGGAACGAAGAGAGCATTAGTGGTAGAACCTTCTTCAACTGCAGTCAAGCCCTCAACAAAGAGAATTAAAAGGATTATCAAGGTTGATAAAAAGGAAAGAGCCTTCCCAGCCAAGGACACTGCACGATTCCCAAATCGCTACTGTGAGCAGATGTTCCCTATTCTGGTAGCTCGAAATTACAACAACGAACACCTTCTTATCCTTCCGCCTCATATTTTTGCGTCTGTTGAGCCACAAATTGCACATTGACATTGGGGATTTTTACTGAGACCGCCACGACAGGTTAATCTCTCTTGGGTTATTGAATTCTACTCCAACTTCCACCTGCTGATGATTGGATTTTTGACGGTATAGAATTTCACAAATGAATTCTCGTTGCAAGTATAGTTTCCAAACCAATCAAAAATCCTTTCATACAAAAGATTGTTTGTCACAAGTAACAAACCCCTAATTTTATAAACTGAAGTATTCAAACCTCAGGTCGTTCTCCCTAGGAATTACAATAAAGTGTCTTGTTATTGGTTTTTGAGTTATTTTGGGGTTTTGGATAAGAAGCATGAAAAGTAAATGGCAAGAAAGTAAACTAAGGCCTAAAAAGGTCTTGGCAAGGGTTGGTGGTCAAGGATCTCTATCCTAATCACTAACAACAATATGAGAATTGGCAAGGATTAATCTCATTAAATCATCCTTTAACTAGTAGTAAAGGAAAGTCAAATGAGTTATATCAATCCTAGTCCATAAGTCCTAACTCTCCACTAATTCAATTAGTGAGAACTAGAGTAAATGGATCCCAATCATCAATTACTTGGACATTAGTAACTCAAGAGGTCCTAAGTTACCTTTCCAAGCCAAGAGTATAAAATTCTACTCTAAAATCCAACTAAGCATTTCATCAAACACTTGGAAGGCATAAAAGAAAAAGCATAGTAAAATTGCAAGAAAAGTAAATCTACACTACTCAATTGCAAGGAATTAAAAACAACAAAGCAAATGAACACAATTATTATGAATTACCTTGAATTGAATTGAAAGAAAATGGAAGGAACAAAAGTAGATCTACAACAAAGTATAAGAACAACATAAAGGAAATTACAACAAAAGAATAGAAGAAGAATGAATGTAACAAAAAGGAATTGAGAGATAGAAGTGGAAGAAAGCAAAGATTAAAACCTAGATCTAAGAACTAATCCTAATCCTAATCCTAGAGAGAAGTGAGAGCTTCTCTCTCTAGAAACTACTTCTAAAACTAAACTTAAACTAATGGTAACTAACATCTAAAGCATGAAAGTATGTTCATTCCCCCTTCAATCCTTGACTTAAATAGCATCAGAAATGAGTTGGATTGGGCCCACAAAGCTTTAGAATTCGCTGGCCACGTTTTGCTTTAAGTGAACCAGGTGGCAGCAACGGCACGTGCGCGTACTATGCACGTGTGCGCCACCATACGTGTAGCAACCATGGAAAATCTTATATCGTTTCGAAGCTCCAGATGTTAGCTTTCTAACCCAACTAAAACCGCATCATTTGAACCTCTGTAGCTCAAGTTATGGTCGTTTAAGTGCGAAGAGGTCGGCTTGACAGCTTTCCGGTTCTTTCATTTCTTCATGAGTTCTCCAACTTTTCATGCTTTCTTTCTTCATTCCCTTGATCCAATCTTTGCCTCCTAAACCTTAAATCACTTAACAATCATATCAAGGCATCTAATGGAATCAAGGTGAATTAAATTTATCTATTTTGAGTCCTAAAAAGCATGTTTTCACTATTAAGCACAATTAAAGGAGAATATACAAAACCATGCTATTTCATTGAATAAATGTGGGTAAAAGGTGATAAAATCCCCTAAAATCAATACAAGATAAACCCTACAAATGGGGTTTATCACCTGCCGACTTTGCAGTCCATCTATTTACGCCAGAAGCAAGTCCCCATTACAGAAGAAGCCATACAGCAAGCCTTAGATCTCCCACCTGCTCCAGAAGGATTGGACGTTTTTCAGAAAGCCGCAACCAAGTGCCAGGCATACACTTTTGACTGGGACGCTGTTCTTAGAGTTATTGCTCGCCCTGGCAGCAAATGGATCTTCGGATACCATCGTTCCCGTCCTAAGGGAATCTCGGCTTCCGTTCTTACCTTAGAGGCTCACGTATGGGCACAGATCATGTCCCATTACATCTTTCCGAGTACTCATGAGTCCTCCTTCACCGCAGACATGGCCGTTCTACTATGGTGTATCCTCACAGACCAGCCTCACAATTTACCGCGACATATCTGGAATGCTATGGAACATGTGCAGATCGCGGGCAACCTACCTTTTCCCGCATTGGTATCTGATCTCATCTCAGCAGCCGAAGTATCCTACAGAGCTGGGGACACCAAAGCCATTCTCCCATGGGATGATCAATATGTTCCTCACGGGAAATATCTCAGGCCACAACTTTTCACTACCAGCCAGTCCACAGAGGATGCTGCAGCTCCTCCACCATCTACCAGTCAACTGCTACATCAGATTCTGAAGCGGTTGGACCAATATGAAAAGAAAGCAAAGCTCCGTAAGCGCCGCAACCAACGCCGAATCAAACACCTCAGGGAGCTGCTTCGAGGAGATTGTAGAGGCTCAGCCACCCCAGACTCCACGTCCTTCACCAGCACAGGGAGCCTTGACAGCCCCGACTGTGGAGACACTGCCACCAGCCCACCATTATTCCTGACAGATGGCACTGAGGACGGTGAAAAGCCTTAAGTGTGGGGAGGTCGGTCAGTACCTGACTTTCGGAGGTAGATTCTCTTCCCTAGCACCAATAAATTAGGATATTTTAGTTAGATTTTCTTTTTCTTAGAATAGGTTAGTTGCCTGCATGTTCTACTTGATTGAAAAGACAATAAGTTTCTTCTAAAAAAAATATCTTTAGAACAAAATTTCACTAATTCTAATCCTAATTTTTAGGATAAATCTGCTTGAAGTTGTATTTGGAACATAATTTTTGAGCTAAAGAACACACAACCTGTGAAAATTTGAGCCTTTATGCATGGTTACATTATTTAACCATGATTATTTTATTCTTGTGTGTTTACTTCTCTATGATTGTAATCTATATTTTGTCTCATCCTATATGTCCAATAGTTATTATGTTTATATGCTTGCATGTGATTGAGGCCATTATTTGTTTAAACTCACTTATCCAAATTAAGCCTACCCTTTTTAATTACCTTTGTTAACCACTTTGAGCCTTAAAATCCCATTTGTTCTGTATTTTACCACATTACTAGCCTTAAGCAGAAAAACAACTGTATATCCCAAATTGAATCTTTGGTTAGCTTAAGATAGAATTGTGTATGCTAGTTAAGTATGGGAATATGTGGGAACAAAAATTATAAAGGGAATGGGAACAAAAAAATTATTAAGGGAATGTGTCATGATAATATAATGGAAATTTGGGTACCTACTCATGTGAAGCTATAAGAATTACAAATCTATGTGCATTGATAAGCTATGTTTATTTTTATATATAAAAAAAATCAATAAATGAATAAGGGGACAAAATTACCTAATGTTAAATTAAAAATTCAAAGATCAATGCACATAAAATAAAATAAAATATTTGATACATGAGTATGGAAGGTAAAAGGGAATTCTGGGTAGCTAGGTATGAATTCTAAAGTTGTATAAAATATAAAATTTTCATGTTCCCTGCTTTCACGAGTTATCTTCTTGCACTTTTATCTGTTTTACAGTATAGTGATAGAATTAATGGAATTTGATTTGTAATTGTTTTGAAGAGCTTGTTTACTTTTGATCAAGTGGGCAAGAATCATATAGTTGCATTTTTCTATATATATAAGTTGTATTGCATTGCATGAATTTCTACATGTTCATACTCATTTGTCTTATCTCCTTCAATTAAGCATGAGGGCATGCTAATGTTTAAGTATGGGGAGGTTGATAAACCACTATTTTATGGTTTACATTGTGTATAATTATGTGGTTTTATCATGATCCTTACCCACTTATTCATTAATTTAGCATGCATTTATATTTCCTTCCTGGAATTATTACATGGTTGAAAACTGCTACCTAGAGACTTTTTATTATGCATTTTAGTTCTCCTTTATCCCATTCGATACCGTGATCTGTGTGTTAAGTGTTTCAGGCTTTATAGGGCATGGATGAGTTGGAGATTGGAAGGGAAGCCAGCAACAATGGAAGAAACACAAGAAATTGAGGAGACAACCAGCGAGAAGTGACGCGGCCATATGGCTCACGCGTTCGCGCGGAAGAGGAGAAATCGCAGTGACGCAGCTGCATGGCTCATGCGACCGCGCGGCAAGGAAAAGCACAAGTGACGCAGAGGCGTGGACGACGCGAACGCGTGGCACGGAAAAATGCAAATGACGCGTCCGCGTGGATGACGCGATTGCGTGACATGCATGATCTGCATAATCTGCATATTTTGCTGGGAGCAGTTTTGGGCCCTGTTTTGACCCAGTTCTCGGCCCAGAACAGCAGACTAGAGCCAGAGAACATGCAGAAATGAAGGAGAACATTCATGCTACACAGTTTTAAGTTTTTAGATCTAGTTTTTACTCCTCCTCTAGGTTTTCTCTCTACACAATTAATACTTTTAGGATATTATATTTCTACTACTTTTGCATTGGGATATTGAGAAGAGTTATTTTCTCATCAAGATTTCGTCATTCTAGTTTGTTCTCTTAACTAGGTTTATTTCTTCCATATTCTTTGCCTTGTTCAATTTTGTCATTGGAATACTTTTATGATTATTTAATACAAGAATTGTTTCTTTCATTTTAATCCATTTTACCTTCCAATAATCATGTCTTCTTTTGATTCCCTTTCATATGTTATGGATTTATTATTTACAATGAGTGAGTAGTTCCCTAACTTGATGGGGAGTTAATTGAAAGGAACCAATTGAGTTGGAAGGCTTGAAAGAAAGATTGTAATTGGGTTTACTGTTGGATTGCCTTCTAGTCACTAACACCAATCCCTTTTAATTAAGTGGGTTGCAATTTGTGAACAGACGTAGCATTCCAACGTGTTTGACTTTCCTTTGCCTAGTAAAGGATAACCAAACAGAATAATCTTTAATTATCAATTAATCTTGAGAGCATTCCAACTATAATAGGGACTCCAACTAATCAACTCCCAGTCAAGGCTTTTATTTACATTGTTCAAATTCATCAATTTAATTTCCTGTCATTCAACTCAAACCTTTTTGAAAACATCTGATTAATAAAATAGCACACTTTTCTGCAACTCGTTGGGAGACGACCTGGGATTCATAGTCCTAGTATTTAAAATTTGAATTTCTGTGACATATTTTTAAATTGATAAGTGGATTTCCGGTGAGTTAAGAACTATACTTGCAACGTACATATTTTCATAATTTTTTAATTCATTTTGCTGCATCAGTGGGGAAGTTGGGTTTGGAAATATTTGGTTTGAATAATTGGGTGCTGTATATTTTAGTGAAAATGTGCAAAATAATGGTTGAGCACATGTTATTGCATTCAATACTTTAATCATATGCATTGAAAAAAAAGGTGAAAAAGAAAAGAAAAAAAAGCAAATAAGAAAAGGGGACAAAATGCCCCAAAATAAATAGTGAGATCAATGCATATGAGCTATACTCAAAACTTAGAATGCATAAATATGTAGTAAATACAGTTAATAGCAAGTTAGATTTTGTATTTTTTAAATGGATTGTCTTAAGTTAGGTGGAAAGTTTATGTTAATTAAGGATTCAAATTTTAGTCCACTTGGCCAAATACAATCCTACCTTGACCCTAACCCCATTACAACCCTTGAAAGACCTATTGATTTGTGTATTGGTGAATTAAAATTTTGTTGATTGTTAGATGAAGAGCAAGCTATAGAAAGCAAGATTAGTAGAGAATTGAGAGAATTGAACCTAGACACTTGAGAGTTATAATGATATACACTACCAGTAAGGGTTCAGTGCTCAATTCTATGTTCCCTGCTTTCATGAGCTATCTTTTTCTTGCAAGTTATTTGTATTGTATTTTGTGATTTGAATTAGTGAAATC
>NC_029772.3:53486577-53523818 GCF_000817695.3 Arachis duranensis | reverse complement strand
TCATTTATTTGGTCTCCTTGAGTTTAGCATGAGGACATGCTAATGTTTAAGTGTGGGGAGGTTGATAAACCACTATTTTAAGGTTTACAATGTGTTTAATTGTGTGGTTTTATCATGATCTTTACCCACTTATTCATGTATTTAGCATGTATTTATATTTCCTTCCTAAAATTATTACATGATTGAAAACATGCTTCTTTGGTCTTAATTTAGCTAATCTTAATTCTTTCTTATTACTATTCGATGCCTTGATCTGTGTGTTAAGTGTTTCAGGCTTCATAGGGCAGGAATGGATTAGAGGATGAAGAGGAAGTGTGCAAAAATGGAAGGAACACAAGGAATCGAGGAGGTGACCAGCGAGAAGTCACGCGGTCGCATGGCTCACGCGACCGCGTGAAATGGAAGAAACCGGAGTAACGCGATCACGTGCCTGACGCGACCGCGCGGATTGGAAGCTGCATATACGACGCGAATGCGTGGACGATGCGGACGCGTGATACGAAAAATGCTGAGTGACGTGGTCGCGTGGACGACACAAACGCGTGACATGCGCGATTTGCAGAATTACAAAAGTCGCTGGCAGAGATTTTGGGTCGCATTTCAACCCAGTTTTCGACCCAGAAACACAGATTAAAGTCAGGGAACTGGCAGAGACTCATCATGCTTTTCATAATTCTCTTTTCATGTTTTAGATGTAGTTTTAGAGAGAGAGGCTCTCTCCTCTCTCTCTCTTTGGATTAGGATTTAGGACTTCTCTTAGTTTTAAGAGTGACTCTCGATCCCAGGTTCTTTATTTTTATTTATCCCAATTTAATTTATGAACTCTTCCATGTTACAGATTACTCTTTTAAATTAATGTTATTTGAGGTATTTCAGTTTAATATTGCTTTCTTTTAGTTACATGATTATTGCTTCCCATCTAAAGGCATTTTTATTCCAGCAGCTTCAATTTCCTTTCCTTTTGGTTTTGGTTAAGAAATCAGTAACTCAGGAAGTTATCCAACTCAACAGCATAATTGATAATTGTTATCTCCTCTAATTGAATTGAACTTCAAATCCCAATCTTTTCTTAGGAATTAACTTAGATTCGAAGATCAAACTAATTAGTCACTTAACTTTCCTCTGCTTTAAGTAAGGGTTAACTAAGTGAAATTAAGATTCAATTTTTATTATCATTGATAAGGATAATTCGGTCTGGACTTCCAATTTCTTTATACCTTGCCAAGAGATTTTATTGTTATTATTTTATTTTATTTTATTTGTCATTCAACATATTCCCTTCTTACCTCCTAAACCCCAACTTACAACTCATAACCAATAATAAGAACATACCTCCCTGCAATTTCTTGAGAAGACGACCCGAGGTTTAAATACTCGGTTAACAATTTTTAAGGGGTTTGTTACTTGTGACAACCAAAACGTTTGTACGAAGGGATTTCTATCAGTTTAGAGACTATATCTACAACGCGACTATTTTTATGAAATTCTTTACTGGCAAAAATCCTAACGTTAGAAAGCTTTGTTATAGTGTGAATCAATCATTTCACCACTTAATCAACTCTATATAAACTCTATAATTCAGTAAAAGGAAAAAAATTAATATTTTTTAAGTAGCTATTGGAAAATAGCAAAGGAGCATAGCCTATTACATAGTCATAACTAAATATAATTAATAAATTACATTAGTTTACTTGCATCAATAAAAAGTAAGTCCTAAATGATAACATAGACATAGCTACAAATATAAAATATAAAATACAATAATAGGTATATGTAGATATAATTAATAACCAAGTAGATATGTATAGAGTACAGAACATTAATTTTTTAAACAAGAGTTGTACCATATATCTATAAAAACAAGACTAAAAAAACAAAAACAAACAAAAATAATTACAAATATTCAAAGTCCCCAACTTCTCACATCATGAACAGGGACAACATGACTATATTAGAAAGCACATTTATTATACCTAGTATATACATGTTCTAACAATTCAAGTCATACTATAGCATTCATAAAGTACATAGTCAGGGATACAACTTTCTTTCCCAAAACAATATCTTTGACATAACAAATAACTCCTTGGTCAACATCTATTCTCTATAGACACTATCTCTGTGCCTATGTATAAAAGTATGACACATGCTCTACCTGATTTGACACATAAAATCTAAAAATCCCAAGAAAAGGAAAACCCATAAAGTGGCAGAGTTTCATTTATCAGAAACATTGAGAATATCAGTAAATCAGAGACCACATCTATCCATCTATCTATCTCTCTATCTATCCCTATATCTATCTATTTATCTATTTATCTATATCACCATCTAAATAGATAGCAGTTGGTACAACACAGATATAACTAAATATATTTAACAAATTATATGCCTTTATTTCCATCTCCAAAAACTAAGTCCTAACTGACATAGACAAACATAGCCACATTTATAAAATACAATAATAGATAGATATAGATATAAATATATATAAATAAATATATATAAATAAGTGGATATGTATCGCGTAGAGAACAATAATTTTTTAAACATTAATTATACCATATATCTACAAAAACAAGTAAAAAAGAGAACCACAATTGTTTAAAGTGTCCAACTATCTACATTATAAACAGTGACAACATGAAAGCATTAGGGAGCACCTTTATTATACCTAGTATAGATGTTCTATCAATCTATATTACAGTATAGCATGCATTTTCAGCAACCATTTGAAAACATTAAACACCTTTTAATTTAATGTGGAGAAAATACATCATCACATAAACAATCTTTCTTCCTAAAAAAATATTGATGACATGACAAGTAATTTATTGGTCAATGTCTATCCTGCATAGCCACTATATCTATGTCGATATATGAAGGTATGATTCATGCTCTACCTGCTTTGACAAATAGAATCTAAAAATACCCAAGAAAAGGAAAATTTATAAACTGGAGCAGTTTCAAATATCAGAAACACTGACAAAATCACTAGATCAAAAAGCACATCTACCCATCTATCTATCTGCCTATCCATATATAGAGTTAACAGATTATTCCAAATAACATGTAACATTTCATCAAACACGAGATATGCAATAACATTTGGAAAAGTTTCAATCTAAGACAACTAAGAATGAAGATGTACATAAACATGCCACATATATGAAAGAATACACTTTTCACGTAAAACACACCAATAAAAAATTTAACCATTGCCACAGTTAGGTTTATTAGAATACAGAACAAAAAAATTAAAAATAAAAAAAAACAAGAAAAATTTTGAATAAAATGAAAGATCACATAAGAAAGAAATCAAACCAAATTTGGATAATGTACGAAATTGGGGATATCCTAAGCAAGCCAATATGAGTTCAATCTCTGGCTGCTCTCGCATCACGGCAAGATGAAGTCAATTGCTCACGGCAACCACGTCCTGGCCAAGGTGGTACGGCTCCCCTTCCACCCATTGTTTTACCCAGATCGGTTCCTTCCCCTTTTGTCTGGCACCACCAAATTTACAGAGATCAATCCGAGTTGGGTGTGATCGTAGTTGATCGGGACAAAATGAGATATCAAAGAAGAGGCATATGTTGCTGTAATTGACTTGCAAATTTTTTAGCTGAAGAAAGCATTCAATCACTTGAATACATTGATTCTCCGTGGTAAATCTCCATGTAAGACCAAGGGTTGTTGTCTATTTTGAATAAAAAATAAGAAGATGAAAGAAAGAAAAAAAAAGGTAAGAAAAATATAAAAGGAGTACAATGAAAAGCCAAAAGGTTGTTTATAATAAAAAATTAAAGTATTTATAATACAATAAATCCTAATTATAAGATTAAATTAATTTAAATAAATTGTCTGATTTTCCTTTGGAAATAGATTCACTAAAAAAAGAAAATTAAATTAAGATACGCTAATAAGGAATAATTATAACGAATATATTATTATACTATTAATATTGGTACAATGAATTAACATCTATGCCCTCACTTTCATCCAATTTTAACCATGGAAATTCCTGTTTAATAATAGTCAAAATAACTTCTTTGTATCTAATAGTTGAATCCATCACAAAATTATAAAATAAAGATAAAAAATAACAAACTTTAAATACAAAATAATTATAAAATATAGAATATGGAAAACACATGAATATATTAATATATAAAGGTTAACATTGAAGTTTTCCATACTAACAGCATAATAAAAAAATATATAAAACAAAATATTTCAATTTCCATAGTCATTTGATTACAACACAATTTTTTATGCAATTTTTTTTGTTTTCTTTGACTTATGGTTTATGGCCACCAATAGCATTTGTTTCCGTCCAAGCCTCGAATGCATCTTCTAATATTTTTCTAGCAGATGTTGGTCGACTATCAAATTGAGTATTTAACTTTTTGCTATAGATAAGATGATGTGGAAAATTAGTGGGATGATGCTACAAAAACATTCACAAATACAACAGTATATGTTAACTTAGCACTCAAAATTAAATACGAAAAATGAATAATAATTTCACAATAAAATTTAACAAACAGTCATTTTAAACAGATTTTTTAGTATATGTTTTTAATTGATAATAAAAATTATTTTAATCATAAATATTTTATTATATTATATTATTACAAAAAACAACTTCAACTTAGATGAGAAAAAACATATAGTTTAAGAAAAAAAGGAAAAACATAAACAATTACCTTCGTTAATAAAATAATTGATGCACTTGGAAAAGTATCTCCACGAGAATCTACATGGAAAGATTCATCTCCAATAATCTAACCTCAATGATAAAACGAAAAATTTATTATCAGATTGATAAATGTAGTAACAATAACAAAGATATATCATCAAAACTAATGAATATCAATATCATGTAAAAGATATAAGAAATAACTGAAAGATAAAAACAAACCATTTGATTACCAATAGCATCTTCAAAGAGTTTGATCAACAAAGAATCATCGGAAGATCTAAAAACATTATAAAAAATGGTTCTTGGGTATTCCTGAACACCATTAGGATCAACCATGCAAATAATTTTTTTTGCAACCAAATTGAACAACAAGTCAGATCCATTGATAGTGAAGTTTTCATCCTACGAAACAAATTAAATACACTAATTTCAGTATATTCAATAGAAAAATTTTGAACAAGAGTTTTAGATTGAACAAACCATTATAAAAGTAGGATGATCTTTTAATAAGTTAGAACAATTTTTCTTAATGAGATATGTAACATCTCTGTCATGAAGGATTAGCAAATTAGAACCTTTAGAGTGACTGACAACAACCCTGACTCTGAATCTACATAGAAAGATTGTCACAAACACAAAAATGAGTATACCAGTCATTCATATAATCAACAGAAAATATCAGGAAACAAAAAAGTATACATAAACTAATAAAAATTCATAACTACCTTAGAATTCCATCAGACCAATGTGTTAAATAGCGTGAACAAAAGGAATTCAATGTCAGTACCTCAATCTCTTCACCGCACAAACAGATTGAAAAACACCACTATTTCTCGTTAAATATAGAAACTATTGTACCCTCTAAAAACACACATGGATCCTATACTTTCAATAAAAAGCTTCACATAAGAGTAACTAACATAAATAATATAATCAAATATTACCGAAGAACAAGAAATATGTAAAAAAGAAAAAAGAAACAAGAGAGAAACAATGAATTACGGGTTTTGGAAATTATGTTTATCAATAAAAGCATCAATGTCCACTCCAACTGTTCTCAGAATCTCTGGTGGAATAGAAAGTCTACATCCAAGAGATCTCAGATTGACATCAAATTTAGCATTTTGGCCAAAATCTTCAAAGACAGGAAGCAACATAGGAATACTTGTAACCTCCTATAATAAAGAAAAAATTTAAATAAGCAGATAACATCTAAATTGACATACTTAATAGTAAATCTCAAAAAATTAGTAAGCACTTTGTTAACAGAGTAGACAAAAAAAAACAGAGATGAATCTCTATAAAAGTGCAAAGAGTTAAAAACAAAAGAAAAGAATAAAAAACTAACATTTGAAACTTCTTCAATCATAAACTTGGAGATGACTCCAACATCATCACAACAATTAATAACTTTGAAAGTTCCAATATAAGGCGTATATCCTACTCGTTTCCGATTAACTTTAAGTACAACTTCTTTCCCAATAATATCATCAAAGCAAGGTGGATAAGATGGCACATAGACAACCTATAAGGAAAGAGGAAATAGTTGAACAATAGCTAATGTCACTAAGGTTAGTTCTTCAAATACTAAAATAAACACCATGAAAAAATAACCAAATGTAATATGTTTCAAAAACAAAACCACTACAAAAGAGACCGGATAGTCAGCTTCAAACAGTTGAATAACATAATGTAATTTTCTCTTCAATAAAAGTGTTGCAGCTCGATCATATAAGATGAATATAGAGTGGCCACTATAATCTTCAACATCTACAATAACTTTAAACTTATATTGATATAAAAAGGAAAACAGTATAAATATTTGATCAAAGACAATAAACAACTCACAATATAAAATAGTTAATAAACATGTATCGTGGACAATAACAATAATTATATACTTTTTAGTGGCATTCTTTACATCTCTTTCACACGCTAAACATCTGAAACCATTATTTAACAATTCCAAAGCAGCTCCACAGGAACAATAATAGTACCACCAATCATAATGATTATGAATACTTTTAATAGTCCTAACAACATTATAAATACCATCCTGCAATAATATGCCTCAAGTGAGATATAAATCAAACAATAAATATATACCAAATACTGTTATATCCCAAGAAAGAGAAAACATGTTTATGCAGTTTATATTTAATTCATTAACCAAATGACTTTAACCACATCTTTTTTCTTGAGACGAAGAATATTTACAGCATTCGAAAAAATTGACAAAATCATCATCAATATTTGTAGATACAGAACCATTCACACAAGAGAGAACACCAGTAAAACAAGGCTCAAGAGGATTCAAGCTTCATAGAGAAAACCAGATCAAACTTAGATTCCTACTTAGTGCAACTGCACTTGGAAAAGTATTCACATAAATTGAATTATATAATCACTTTACTTAACCTGTAAATAAAATCTGCAGTCTCCAGAAGGTCAGGATTAATCAAAATCCTACTGCAATTTATCACATTTTCAAGTGCTGGGGGTCCTTTGCGATCCCAATGTTATGAATATCAATATACAGGAAAATAATTACAAATGCGTAACATTAAATACACAAAATAACCAACACAGAATAACTTTATAAATACAAATAAATGATACAAAAAATATAATTATATAAACAAATAAAAGAGTATGAGGAGAAAAATTTTACACACCTCTAGAAATTATGACATTAAAAGATTCAAGTAAAACAATGGGAACTTGGTTAGGAGAATTCATTAATGCAGATGTCATACGATTAAAGAATTCTCCATACAGATAACACAAAACATAAAACCTATTAAAAATCACACAGGAGTTTAGAATTTGGCACAGATAATCTCAAGAACTCATATTTATAACTATCCATGTGATTCTTAATACAATGAGTATATCACATTCAACATATAACTAATAAAACAAAAAAAGCTTAAAAAAATAAGCATGAACATATGAACCCATCAACTAAAATTAATGTAAATTGCCTAACCCATTTGCATATAGCTGAATCACTACAAATTTCTTTCTATCTGCATAACCATGTTGTATTCCTACATATTCTTGAACACTTATCAAGAAACCAATTACATCTAACACAACAAAAGATAAATATCATAAGATAAGATTCATAACAAATATATTTTGCAAAATTAGCAAAAAATATACATAAATAGATTCACACAAATACACAAATGTAAGTAGCAGGAAAAAAGTATTATGATCTATTATATAACCTATCAAATATGATGAATCTTTCAATCTTCCACCTTATATAGTGTGTATGGTATCCGAGGAAAATTGATATCAGTAACTTCTTTCACTTTTGTGTTAATGTCAAACATCAACTTATATCTATGTCTCATGACTTTAGTAGACCCATTATTTGGAACTACAATAAATCGAGATATGTAGTAGATAGACCCTTTCTTCAAGATATTTTGAAAGTGTTTGAGAAAGTCTTTCTTCACAACACAATAGATTCTGTTCAGCTACACATAACATAAAATAGAGATATTAAATCATAGTTTTTATAAAAAGATTACCACTCAAATAAATAAAAAACTAAATTTACTAAAAAACACTAACCAATTTATCAACCAGTAAACCTTCTAAAAAATAGACTCTTCATCATCTGAATAATCATAGAAATTCTACAACCTCATCAACTGAACCTTGATTATGCAGAATTCAGTCCAAGGATTGATATTACAAAGATATCGCTTGCATTCAACTAGAACAACAGCAACTGAGCGTGACATTTCTATTCAAACAAAACCAAAAAAAGTAGATGAAAAACCCTTGAAATAGACAAAAAAACATATCACACGATGTAATGTTTGTAATATAATACCATAAAAAAGATGGAATAGAGGAATATATGTAATACCACTAACTATAAAATCTAACACATAAATTTAACACATAAATGGCAGAACAGTACGAACCTCACTCTATTACACGCAACAAAAGTTACAGGCAGAAAATCAGGGGTTTGCTTGGACGACCTCTGATGATGGAGTAGGTAACCATCTAGAAGAAAAGGAAAACACTGACTAATAGGGAACATCATGAGTATTTTAGCCACCCGTAGGGGAAGGGCTAAAATCAGATTGAAGGAAGGAAAATGATGAAATTTAGAGTGAAGAAAGATCTTCTTTAATGGAAAAGGGATTTTTGGTAGAAAGAGAGGAGTAAATGATGTGAGCCAAAGAAGAGAGAGAATAATACAGAAATCACTACCAAACATTGACTCTTGAAATGACAATTTATCTTTAAATTTATGAAAAACAATTGTTTATGTTTTAGATAAAGAAATCCCAATATATAGCCAAAATATATGTACAGAGTAATAACAGCAATAATAATAATAATAATAATAATAATAATAATAATAATAATAATATGCATGAAAAAAGAATCAAATAATATAGAAATAAAGAGAGAACTAAAGTGAATTTTTCATGTGAAATCAAACATATTTGGCCCTAAAGAAAATTATCAAACAGCATGATGTGATCTTAAAGAAACAAAAAAAAAATAAGGAAGGAGTATTTGAAGAAACTTAGTTTCGAATTATATAATTTCACGCTTTTTTCACACTAATTTTTTATCTAAAAATCATGTTAAATAATTCAATCTGAATAATACTTATTTTATTATAATATATTTTTTTACAAAATTATCCAATTTATTAATATAACCGACAGATTAACCAAAAGATTGTTATATGTATTTACATTACAGCTTGTAGACGAAAAATTTGTATAAAAATTATGTTTACAAAAATAAATTTTGATTAAAGGTGAGTTGGTATTATTGTAATTTATGTCTGGTAATTTTGATTCAAAATGGAATATAAAAAAACTAAATATTGTTTGAATTATATTATTTAAAATAACTTTTAGATGCCAAATTACAGAAAAAAGAAAGACATGAATTTAAATAACTATTTTATGTTATCTGATAATGTTATTGTAGACATTTAACTAAAATTTAATATTTTTTAAGTACTCTCAGTACTCTTTATTATAATAGGATTAATAAAATTATAATACAAAATAAATATAATATTCTATACACAAACAACAATAATAGTAAAAAAAATTATATAAATAAATAATAATATCCATCAAAATTTATTGGGGAAAAAATACCATAAAACAAATAATAAATATATGAATACTGAAGGACATAACTGGTATTTAAAAAAAATTGGGTCCAAAATGAAAAAGGGAATCTAACAATTTTGAGTTCAAGGTAAAAAAAGTGAACACAACACTGAAACAAAAACATAAGGCACCTCTTTCTTCTCCAACACAAAACAAAACACAACCTTGGTGATTTAATATGTGCAAACACAACTTCATTAAACTAATAAACATACTTATCTTATAATTTATAATGCAACTCAACTATTTTATAAACTCATAAATATTTATTAAACATGAATATTTATATAAAAATTACACCAACAAATTAAATGTACATAGATGAGTAAATAAAAAGAAATTACTAATATGGATTTAGAGCTTAATAAAAAAAACTATAAGGACCTTTTAATAAATTATCTGAGTAACACTTTCCAAAAGATTAACAATACAACTTTCATCCGTGAAATCTCTTACAATATAAACATCTTTATTCAGCTCATATCCAACAACTCTGGGGTCAACGATGAATGCAAATTTTTTTTTCGATCAAATGAGAAATAATATCTTGTGGAACAATCTTCTTGTCCAAAGTCTACAAAAACAAAATATAACATCAATAAACAGGGTCACAACATTCTATAACAGATACCAAAAAATCAAGTACTTAAGTACATATACTATTTAATTTCTTATTTGTATATTCAAAGAAATAATAAAACATAAGAAACTGAACCTGTTCTGAAGTTGGGTTTTCTTCCAATAGAGCAGCACATTTTTCATCAAAATTCGTGCAACCAAAAAATCTCCAAGGACTAAGATATTATTTCTAGTTCTATGAGACACGATTACCTTCAATGAGTCCTTCAGAACAAATAAACATCATTTAAACCCACAGAATATTAACACATCACAATAAAAATGAACATGCATAGGAAAAATTTTAAACAATCTAGTAATATGCTTTGGTATAGTGTCAACACATTCAATTTGGCACATTACACAATAAGATGCACCATTCACAACTGAAACAGCTGAACCACATAAACAAATCGTTAACCACCATTCATGATCTTCAAAGACATGCAAAATAGTCCCAACAACGATTTTTAGTGATTCCTGGCAAACAAAAACAAAAAGACAAAGATTCCACATATAAACAACTACCAAATAAAATTATATCTACATTTGTATAAATACAGTAAACAAAGTGACAATATAGACAAAAAGTATAATTCTAACCAAAATATATTTAAAACATAAATGTTATACAATTTCAGGAATTGGTTGAGAAAAGCATAATGAGATAATCTCCCCAAGCATCTCCCAATAAGTTCAGTTTCTATCAAACTAGAAGAACTAATTTGACATCTTGAATTCTGAATACACGAGGCTGCTGAATAACTTGGATATATTGGGTTGAAGATTGGGCAATAGATAAATTCCTAAAATTTAATTTTTAGTGTCACCATTTAACACTGAATTAACAATATATATATATATAACCACATACATTAATACACTGAACAGGCAAAGATGATCCAGCTATATCACCAAACAGATTAACAACTTTGAATTGATCAGAATAATGTTGTCCCAAAATACTGTGCATCTGAACTTTGAACATTATTTTATTTCCAATAATTCCATGGAATAGGGGGACACTGTTAGATTGATTAACCTTACGAAATAAATTGATTTATGTCACATAAGGTGACAAAGAAACACGTGAAAATATCAACCAAATAATTGAGGAAATCCAAAAAAATATACCATTGAGACATCATTATAATCTGAGTGTAATTCTTTCTCTATATGTAAGAAAGTCTCAGCACAAGTTTTCTCAAACAATTTTGTTGCAGCATAATCAACAAGTGCGAATACTGTAGATGATATTCCATCATCAACAATGACAGTTATTCTATACATATAAAAGTAAATATAGAGAAAATACAAATAAATTATCCTGCTAACACGAAGTAATTTAAATAACTTACAATGTAAGCTATTAAAAGTTACTTATATCATATAATCATATCACATCACATAATCACATAATACAAGAAAATAGGATGAGAGAAAACATTACTTTAAAACCACATGTTCCACACATAAGTCACAAATATTACAATGATAAGTATTATCATCAGCAACAACAGCATTTCCACAAACACATGAATGGTACCATTAATTTGGATCATCAACAACCTCTGTAACTGTTCCCAAAACATAGAAAATTCCATCCTGCAAAGCAAACATATAAATGAAACGAACAACTATAAGCCTTTTGTTCTTGTTGCTTTAAATTGCAATTTGCACTCTCACAATAAAAAATATGTAGTATTTTCAATACACTACGAATTCCACGTAATTGATAGTGACAAACCTCACAGTTTTTCTTTAGTTGATCAATAGACCAAACAGCTCTCCAGTCAACGAAACCATCACCAACACTGGCTATTAAATAACCAGATACAATGGGAATAAATCTTGAAAACTCATAGCATGCAACATTAAATCTAATAAATAGCAAAAAAAGAAAAAAAGGAGTTATGGAATAATGTCAAGTAACACATCAACATACAAAACAAAGAACAACGACCACCTCAGAATAAAAAAGCCACCAACCTGCTAAGAAACTCCACACTTTCGTACATATCAGGATTTATAAGAACTCTAGATATATTAATCACATTTTGCAGGCACACGTATTCTGACAAGGAAAATTTTAATTTTTTTTACTACACAAACCAAGAATCACAAATTTTAACTATAGCGGATTAACATTAACAATATTATACAAATCTTCAATGAATAATAAGCACTACTTCAACTAACCTCCAAGGACTTTAATTTTGAAAGGTTTTAGCACCACCACTGGTGGTCTTTGATATTTTCTTAACATAGACAAATCAAATACCTCACACGATCTTCCAATAACATTACACTGTATCTTCTTCTTCCTTAATTTAATCGAAGCAACCAAAAAACACCAACTTAAAAATCAAACCAAAAACAAAACAACCCAATAGAGAGCATATTTATATAATTTTATACCCGTCTAAAACAACTTCCAAGGTTATAACTTTCATTCTTTCCCCATGTGAACCAATATCAGTTTCTTGACATACACCAACTATGAACCCAATGAAATCTACAAAACAAGAAAAAAACTTCTGTGGAAAATTTTATATCAACAAACAAAATCAGATCATTCTTAGGGTATTAGTGGCAGCAGGAAAATTTTAGAGTACTAAATAAAAAAAACTCATGCTTACCTATCAAGAAATCTTCATTACATCTCTTCTCAACTACTTCATCGATTGAAGTAAACTTAAATGCAGCATTGGGCATACTAATAGACATGGTTGGTACCATAATTGTTTTGCTATGGAAAATAATCTTAAAGCGGTGCTTTTTCAACCTAGTTAACCCAGAGTTTGGAACCACAGTAAAATGTGTAATCACATAAACATTTCCTTATTCTAGTATTTCATTAAAATAAGGAATTAGAGACTGTGTGATAGTTGCCTCAATTTTTGTCAACTATGAATAATCATAAAAAATACAATCAATTATAAATAATAAAAAAATACGTTACTCCACATAAATAAATAAATAAAGAATGAACACAGGAAGAAAAATAAATAACACAAATAAACATATGGAAAAGTAGTAGCACACGAACATGACTCAGAAAAAAGAAAAAAGAAGTCACATGAGAGACTTACCTTATCATCCACTAACACCATATGTATCAGATTGCCATCTCTTGTTGGAACAGCATATGAAGCAGATCATACCCTATTAATCCTGACTCTTATTCTCCAGTCATCTCTCCACGGTGTTATTTTATCCAGGGAATGAAAACAAGTATTCATGATTTAATGCCTTCACACCAATGTATGGATCTATTTATCAAGTGTCTACAACAGAGTAGAAAGAAAGGGGAAAACAAAACTAATACCTGGGAACAACACATTAGTGACCCGTTTATATAGAAATAATAACAAGAGTGATAATAAATATAAATAAACAATACAAAATATAGAACATATTACACCACATCCTATGGTCTATTGCCTATTACATATAATATAATAGATATTATCATATGCAAGTAGATATAGTTGCAGATACTTTTACTTATACACTATGACAACAAAAAAAGACTGACAATGAATTTTCACTTCAGATCATAGAGCCTAATCGATTTTGACTTCAAATCATGGAGCCTGTTACAAATTATCCTACGTTGAACCTAACTTCAATGTTCTAAAAGAATTACCTAACAGACCATCTTCAACCACACTCTATGTATCATAAATACTGAAAAACGAAACTGTTATAAACACAACCTACCTTGCCAAAAAAAACAAAATTAAACTAAATTAACAAATGATAAATCAACAAATCAACAAATTTCAAAGACCCAAAGATGTTCAACGTCAAACCCTAAAACTATCCATAAATGAAGCAGAATTTCAAGGTAAGAAGAGGTTGCGAAATCAAATTAGCCAAGGTATATAAAGAAGTTCATACCACGACTGGGAAAAGAAAAAACCACCACAATTCCTTTGCCCCATGGCGAAGATGACCCACTGTTGGTGAAGGAGAGAATGCTACTATGGTAGTTCTGCTAGAACAAGAATAGGATGCGATGTTATGGATAACTAATACAATTGAAAACCCACAGATGAACCCACTCCCTGGAATGATGTATTTTGACACAAACAGTGCGATTGCTAGAGACGAATAGCAAAAGAGGGGAAGGAGCATAATCTGGCACCTGGACACCGAGGATGAAGAGAACACGGCAGCACTCTTCTAAGAAAAAGAAACAAGAAACCTAAATGCCTGACCCTATTTCCTAATTTGATAATACATCATATTTTAATTTTCAATATATGTAATTGTTGACTCATAAAACATTTTAACACATAGTTGATTTCTATATTTAAACAACTCTTGATAAGATTTTAAAAAAATGATATAGTATAAACCACTATTTGTTAAACCTAAAAAAATATAACATTATACAAATAAATAAAAAAATATCATACTAATTAGATATATATTTTTCCCACAATAATTAGGCATAACTGAAATTAATATTTAGAATTCTAACTAAAAGTTTTATAGTCCTCTGAATCTTGAACAAAACAAGAAGCCATTTAAATTTTATCAAAAACCTCTGTGAAAACAACATTCTCAGTAAAATTTGGAAATTCTAAATTTTCATCAAGCAGCAAAATCTTTAGTCCACTTCTGCTCCTTACGCGAGATACAGCGACATAAAGTTGACCATGGAAAAATACTGGACGCTGTAAAAATAATCCAACAACAGATAACGTTTGCCCCTAACTTTTGTTAAGCGTCATTACAAATGACAAGCTTATTGGAAATTGTCTACGCTAGAATTTAAAAGGTATCCCAGCATCACTTGGAATGAGATTCATTTGAGCAATATATACTTGATCACCAATGTTACTACCAGAAACAACCTCGGCTACAATCACATTTGATCCCAAGTCTTTTACAATAAGTTGAGTTCCATTGCATAACCTACTAGTTGGATCAATTTTTATCATCAAAATAATAGGTACCCCTTTCTTTAATTTGACAGAATGTTTGGGTAACCCAGAACATCTAATTTGGTTTAAAAATTCAGTGGTTATCCAACTACAATCAATATCACCATAAGCATCACTACCACAAATAATATTGGCACTCAAATATTCCTTTTCTTCACTCGATAAAAAATTAACTATGTAGTTATTAATCTCTTCAACAATTTCAACTGTTGGAGCCAAAATTGCCTTATCTTGAAAGAAAATTGGATTTTCAAAATTGACAACAATATTTGGATAAACCACATTTATAATATCTTCAACCGGATTATCAGAAGTATCAATAAGCAAATTAGTTGGTACTTCAACACAAAGTTTATCACTGATAACCACACCATATTTTCCCTCTCTTATCTGAAGTATCTAGTTTGAAAAGGATCTTAACTCCTCCGCAACAGCCTCTTCCATTGCACTATCCAACCTCATATTCTTTGTTAAGGTTAATACCTCAAAATGTTTCCGAAGAATTGAAGATTAATAGTGGCCATCACAATCTCAGCTCTAGAAGCTCTTGGGACAACAGGTAATACTTGTCAGAAATTACCACCCAAAATAATTATTTTTCCACCAAACGGTAAATCATTATTAACAACAGACACAGACGACATTATATCGTGAAGGATTCTATCCAATGCCTCAAAAGCCAACTTATTAATCATTGGTGCTTTGTCCCAAATAATCAAATCAGCACATCGAATCAATTCTGCCTTAGCACTACCCTTTGAGACTCTGCAAACAGTATCCTCATTTGACTCAATTGGAATGTTGAACATTGAATGAGCTGTCTTACCCCCTGGTAACAACAATACTGCAATTCCACTCGATGCAACATTAATGAAAATTTTCCTCTCAGATCGTAACCTAGCTGGCAATGTCCTGTACAAGAAAGTTTTTCCAGTTCCGCCAAATCCATATATAAAAAAACATTCGCCTTCTTTGTTACAAACACAGTTGACAATTTTCTCATATATAACTCTCTGTTCTTCATTCAACTTCAATAAATTTGAATCATGCTCCTGGATTAATAAACCAATATCATATTTCAATTCCCATAGCAGCATAGAGTTACTGATGAGCGGATAATTTATACGCTTTTTGGCATTATTTTTACATAGTTTTTAGTATGTTTTAGTTACTTTTTATTATATTTTTATTAGTTTTTATGAAAAAATCATATTTCTAGACTTTACTAAGAGTTTGTGTGTTTTTCTGTAATTTTAGGTATTTTTTGGCTGAAATTGAGGGATCTGAGCAAAAGTCTGATTCAGAGGCTGAGAAAGGACTGCAGATGTTGTCAGATTTTGACCCTCCTGCACTCGAAGTAGAATTTTTGGAGCTACAGAAGCCCAATTGGTGCACTCTTAATCGCGTTAGAAAGTAGACATCTTGGGCTTTCCAGAAATGTATAATAGTCTATACTTTGCCCGAGATTTGATGGCCCAAACTGGTGTCTAAACACCCACCAGAGACCATTTTCTAGCGTAAAATGCCAGAATTGGCACCAGAACTTTAAACGCCCAAACTGGCATCCAAGCTGGCATTTAATTCTAGAAAAGGCCTATGCACGTGTAAAGCTCAATGCTCAGCCCAAGCACATACCAAGTGGGCCTCGGAAGTGGATTTCTACACTATCTGCACTTAGTTACTTATTTTTCTGTAAATCTAAGTTACTAGTTTAGGATAAATAGCACTTTTTCCTATTGTATCTTTATCTTTAGACTGGGAATATCTTTGGATCATCTTTTGATCTTGGGATCACTTTTGTGCGACTTTTCATATTTGGGGAGCCTGGCCATTCGGCCATACCTAGACTTTTTTCTCTTAAGTATTTTCCAACGGTGGAGTTTCTACACATCATATATTAAGGTGTGGAGCTCTGCTGTTCCTCATAAATTAATGCAAGTAGTATTGTTTTTTCTTTCAATTCACGCTTACTTCTTCTCCAAGATATACTCTCGTACTTAATTCAGTTAAGTCAGAATGAAGGGGGTGACCCGTGATAATCACCCACTATCTTCGTTACTTGCTTAGCCAATGTTTCTATATAGGAATTTTTGACTTCTTTGAGTAGTGGCATTAACTAGGGGTTCTGCCTCAATCTATTTTGTGAAGTTGTCTATTCCCACTATGAGAAATTTGACTTGTCCCGATCCTTGAGGAAAGGGTCCAAGAAGATCAAGTCCCCATTTCGCAAATGGCCAAGGTGAGGTCACGCTGATGAGTTCTTCGGCGGGGCGATGTGAAAGTTGGCATGTTTCTAACATGATGAACATGTCTTTACAAATTCTATGGCTTCTTTTTATAGAGTTGGCCAATAAAATCCTGCTCGAAGTATCTTTTTGGTAAGTGCCTGTGCTCCGAGGTGATTACCACAAATGCCACTGTGTACTTCTTCTAAGACTTCCTTTGTGTTGGAAGTTGGCACGCATTTTAGTAGTGGTATTGAAATCCCTCTTTTGTATAGAGTATTATTTATGATAGTGTAGTATTGTACCTTCCGTTTCAACCTCTTTGCCTCATTTTCTTCTGTGGGTAGTGCTTCTGTTTTGAGGTAGTTTATTATGGGAGTCATCCATCCTTGATCCTGTCCTATTATAGTCATGACTTTTTCTTCTTCTGAGATTGATGGATTTTGTAGAATTTCTTGGATGAGGCTTCTATTGTTGCGCCCTGGTTTAGTGCTGGCTAATTTTGAGAGTGCGTCAGCTCGGGTATTTTGTTCTCAGGGTATGTGATGGATCTCATATTCCCCGAGTTGTCCGAGCTGTTCTTTGGTTTTGTCCAAGTACTTTTTCATAGTGGGGACTTTGGCTTGGTAGCTTCCTGCTATTTGTGAAGTAACTACCTGTGAGTCGCTGAAGATGATAAGTTTTTGAGCTCCAACCTCCATAGTCAGCTTCAAACCAGCTAGTAGTGCCTCATATTCCGCTTGATTGTTTGAGGCAGGGAACCCGAATTTAAGGGAGAGTTCGATTTGGGTTCCCTGGTCACTTTCAATTATCACACCCGCGCCACTTCCTGTTTTATTTGAGGAACTATCCACGTAGATATTCTATTCCGTGGGAATTTCCACTGTGTCTGTGAATTTCGCAATGAAGTCGGCCAGATATTGTGATTTGATGACCGTCCGAGCTTCGTATTGAAGATCAAATTCAGACAACTCGACTGCCCATTGCAAGATTCTGCCCGCCCGGTCTGTTTTCTATAAGATTTTTTTTATGGGCTAGTTGGTCCAAACTTTAATGGTGTGGGCGTGAAAGTATGGGCGAAGTCGTCGTGATGTTAGTATGAGAGCATAAGCAAATTTTTCTATTTTCTGATAGTTTAGCTTGGATCCTTGTAATGCTTTGCTGACGAAGTATACGGGCTGTTGCCCATTTTCGTCTTCTCGACTAGTGCTGAGGCTATCGCTTGACCTCCGACTACGAGGTACACTATGAGTGGCTCTCCTTCCCGGGGTCGAGTTAGTATAGGTGGTTGTCCCAGGAATCTTTTAAAATCTTGGAAGGCTTGCTCGCACTCTGCTGTCCATTCGAACTCCTTTCCCTTCCTTAGAGTGGCGTAGAAGGGGAGAGATCTTATTGCCGATCCGGCCAGAAATCTGGACAAGGCTGCTAACCTCTCATTGAGTTGTTGTACCTCTTTGACACAAGTCAGACTTTTCATGTCGAGTATGGCCTGACATTTATCGGGGTTTGCCTCGATTCCTCTCTGTGTGATCATAAAACCCAAGAATTTACCGACTTCTACTGCGAAGGTGCATTTTGTGGGATTGAGTTGCATACCGTGCCGTCTTATAGTGTCGAATATTTGGGTCAGATCAGATAATAACATCACTTTGCTTCGTGTCTTTACTAGCATGTCGTCCACGTAGGCTACCATGATTTTTCCGATGTGGTCTAAAAAAACTTTATTCATTAATCTTTGATAAGTGGCTCCTGTATTTTTAAGACCGAAGGGCATGACAATGTAGCAGTAGTTTGCCTTTGGGGTTAAGAATGAGGTTTTCTCTTGGTCGGGTGGGTACATTGGGATTTGGTTGTATTATGAGTATGCATCCATAAAGGAGAGGTATTTATATCCGGAGGAAGCGTCGACTAGTGCGTCGATGCTGGGGAGTGGATAAGGATCTTTTGGGCAGGCTTTGTTGAGATTAGTGTAGTCAGTGCACATTCGCCACTTCCCGTTTGATTTTTTCACTAAGATGATGTTAGCAAGCCATAGTGGATATTTGACTTCTCTTATGAAACCTGCCTCCAGTAGAGCTTGTACCTGCTCTTCCACAGCTTGAGAGCGTTCTGGTCCCAGCTTTCTATGCCTCTGTTGTACCGGCCGAGATCCTGGGTAGACTGCTAGCTTGTGGCACATTAGCTTGGAATCTATGCCTGGCATGTCTGCGGCCTTCCACGCAAAGAGGTCGATGTTATCTCATAGAAACTGTATGAGTGTTTCTTTTATGGCTCCTTTTAGGAGTACGCCGATATTGGTCGTTTGGTTCGGGGTATCCCCGATCTGGATTTTCTTTATTTCACCTTCAGGTTGTGGGCGGAGTTCTTCCCGCCTCTGAACTCCACCGAGCTCGATTGTGTGGACTTCTTTTCCTCCGCTTCTGAGGTCTAGACTTTCATTGTAATAGCGGCGTGCCGTCTTCTGATCTACTTTTATTAAAGTTATCCCTTCTGGGCATGCATAAATGTGGAGTTGAGACTATTGCACCAAGCTGATTTAATGTTGTCCGGCCTATTAAGGCGTTATAGGCTGAGCCTACGTCGACCACGATATAATCTATCTTGAGTGTTCTTACAGGTTTCCCTTTCCAAAGGTCGTGTGTAATGATATGTATACCAGTGGTTGAACCGGGGTGTCTCCTAGTCCGAATAGGCTATTCGGATATGCTCTGAGTTTTTTTTCTTCTAAGCTGAGTTTGTCGAAGGCAGTTTTGAACAAGATGTCAGCGGAACTCCCTTGGTCTATCAATGTATGATGGAGGTTTGCGTTCGCTAGTATAACAGTGATGACCATGGGATCGTCGTGTCCTAAGATTATACTCGATGCATCTTCTTTGGTGAAGGTAATTGGGGGAATGTCGGGTGCTTCCTCCTTTCATTCGACATGATATACTTCTTTAAGATATCTTTTGCGAGATGATTTGGAGACTCCTCCTCCCGCAAATCCTACGTGTATTATGTGGACGTGTCTTTCTGGTGTACGGGGTGACTTCTCGGTTTGTCCGATATCTTCTTCCCTTATTCTTTTTCTTTGTTCATCTTCCCGGGTGGCCAGAAACCAATCTAGCTTCCCCTCTCTTACTAGTTTTTCGATGACATTTTTTAAGTCAAAACATTCATTGGTGGAATGTTCGCGGATTCGATGGTATTCATAATATTCAGCCCGATTTCCTCCTCCTTTTTTGCCTTTGAGTGGTCGAGCTGGGGGTATTCTTTCAGTGTTGCATACTTCTCTGTAGACGTCCACGAGAGACACCCAAAGGGGGTGTAATTGTGATATTTTTTATTTTTTCTCCATGTGGATCTTCCTTCTTTTTGGATTCTTTGTCTTTATCCCGGGAGGTGAGTCCAGATTTCGAGGTCTCTCCTAGTCGAGAGTTTTTCTCCATGTTGATATATTTTTCTACTCGTTCTTGTACTTTGTTCAGAGATGTGGGGTACTTTTTTGATATAGATTGGCTAAAAGGTGCCTCTCGCAACCCGTTGATGATGCCCATAATGGCAGCCTCTGTTGGCAGGTTCTGTATGTCTAAGCATGTTTTGTTGAATCTTTCCATGTAGTTGCGGAGAGTTTCCTGTTCTCCTTGCCTGATTCCCAATAGACTTGGAGCATGCTTAGCCTTATCTTTTTGGATGGAAAATATGGCCGAAAACTTCTTAGCTAAGTCGTCAAAACTTGAGATGGACTTAGGAGGAAGATTGTCGAACCATCAGATTGTCGTCTTTGTTAAAGTAGTTGGAAAGGCTTTGCAACGAACTGCATCTGAGGCATCAGTGAGGTACATTCTACTTCTGAAGTTGCTGAGGTGATGGCCGGGATCCGTAGTTCCGTCGTACAATGTCATATCTGGAGCTTTAAAGTCTTTAGGGATTTTGGTCTTCATAATCTCCCTGGTGAATGGATCTTGTTCCTTGTGGGAGCTGTCCTCATGAGGGGATCGGTTGGCTTTGGTCTTGAGATCGGCTTCGAGTTTTAGGAATTTGTCCTCCAATTCCCGGCGTTGCCTTATTTCCTTTTGTAAGTCTTTCTCAGCCTCTCGTTGACATAGAACATCTTCCTCAAGTTGTTTTAGACAGTCTTGAAGTATCTCCATAGCTCCCAAGTTTAAATTCTTTTTGTTGTTAAGCTGAGGAGTATTCTTTGGGGTAGTGTCTGCATTTTTATGCGGTGTTCTATCCTCCAGGTCTGAATTATGATCGTTGTCATGGTTGTCCGCCATGGTGATGGGATGACTTCCAGGTCCCCGGCAACGGCACCAATGTTCCGTGGGTTACCTGAAACTGTAGGTCGATCTCGGACGAGATCTTCTGTGCTGATCGGAGATGACGTGTCTGGTTTGCTGGATTGACAATGCTGTTGATCCTTTGTCACCGGAGGGTAATGGTACCTGCAAGAGACTCCGATGCTTAAATTAGCAAGGGCATTAAGCAGGTTTTTTATGTAGAATCAGAGTATGAGTTATACCTGGGTGCTCCAGTGTATTTATAATGGTGTAGAGCGACCTTCAATGATAAGATAAGTTAGTTATCTTATCTTATCTTTATCTTTTGAGTAGGGTCACCTTATCTTTCAAGGGAACCACCTTTTTTCCTTGTAGGTTTGGACTGCCTTGGGCTTTGGTGCACGGTCCTCCATTTGGGCCCTTCTTTGGGCTTTCCTAGTGACTTGGCTGAGCTCTTTGAGAAGAGGTCGGTTTGTCCTGACCTGAAGAGGTCAGTCGCTTTATCTTTAGACATCCCGGGTCGGACAGCTCGACCCTGGGTATGAATAGGTTCCCTAATGAGGAACCAAAGGAATCTGAGGCTCATATAGAGATCATAGAGATTCCACTAAACTTCCTATTACCATTCATGAGCTCTGATGAGTATTCTTCCTCTGAAGTAGATGAAGATATTATTGAAGAGAAAGTTGCTTGATACCTAGGAGCAATCATGAAGCTGAATGCCAAGTTATTTGGTAATGAGACTGGGGAGGATGAAGCTCCATTGCTCATCAATGAACTAAATACCTAGATTCAGTAGACATTACCTCAGAAGAAACTGGATCCCGGAAAGTTTCTAATACCTTGCACCATAGGCACCATGACCTTTAAAAAGGCTCTGTGTGACTTGGGGTCAGGTATCAACCTCATGTCACTTTCTATAATGGAGAAACTAGGGATCTTTGAGGTACAAGCTGCAAGAATCTCACTAGAGATGGCAGACAAATCAATGAAACAGGCTTATGGACTTGTAGAGGAAGCTGTAATTGATGTGGACAGAGGAGAGTTAGTCCTTCAATTGAATGAGGACTACCTTGTGTTTAAGGCTCAAGGATCTTCTTCTATAAACATGGAGAAGAAGTATGAAAAGCTTCATCCAATTCTCTCCATATAGAGTCAAGCAGAGCCCCCACACTCAAACTCTAAGTTTGGTGTTGGGAGGCCACTATCATGCTCTAAGCATCTGCGAAGCTCTGTAAGAGCTTCCTATTAAGCTATTGACATTAAAGAAGCGCTTATTGGGAGGCAACCCAATCTTATTTATCTATGTTAATTACTTTTTCATTTCATTTTCCATTGTTATTTTATGTTTTCTTTAGGTTGATGATTATGTGGAGTCACAAAAACAATTGCAAAATTAAAGCGGAATAAAAAATAGCATCAAAAACAGCACACCCTGGAGGACAGGCTTACTGGTGTTAAACGCCAGAAAGGAGCATCAGCCTGGCGTTTAACGCCAAGAAAGGCAGCAGACGAGTGTTTAAATGCCAGCAAGGGCTATCCAAGGGCGTTTAAACACTAGAAAGGTGCAGCGACCAAAATTCCTTGACACCTCAGGATCTGTGAACCCCACAGGATCCCCACCTACCCCAACTCTTTTTCTCTCCTTTTCACACCTTTCCATAACACTCTTCCCCAAAATAACCTCCACCAATCACCTCTATTTCTCCTTCAAAACCATCATACAACCCACCTACCCCAACCCATTCAAATTCAAACCATCTCCCTCCCAAACCCAACCCCTATTACAAGAATTCCCTCTCCACTCCACTCCTATATAAGCCCCTCATCGTTCCTTCATTTTCACACATTATAACCACCTAAAACCCCCATTAGCCGAACCATTCACACACCTCCATCTTTTCTTTCTCTAATCCTTTCTTTCTTCTTTTGCTCGAGGACGAGCAAACCTTTTAAGTTTGGTATGGAAAAAAGCTCTGCTTTTTGTTTTTCCATAACCATTAATGGCAGCTAAGGCTGGAGAAACCTCTAGGAAGAGGAAAGGGAAGGCAGTTGCTTCCAACTCTGAGTCATGAGAGATGGAGAGATTCATCTCAAAAGCCCCTCACTAGAAAGAGGATAGAGCAAACAAGAGAGCCCACTCATGGACCTCAACAAGAGCATGAGGAAGTCCCTCATCAAGAAATCCCTGAGATGCCTCAAGGGATACATTTCCTCCACACAACTATTGGGAGCAACTCAACACCTCTTTAGGAGAATTGAGTTCTAACATAGAGCAACTGAGGATGGAGCACCAAGAGCACTCCATTATCCTCCATGAAATCAAAGAGGACCAAAGAGCCATGAGGGAGGAGCAACAAAGGCAAGGAAGAGATATTGAGGAGCTAAAGCACTCCATAGGATCTTCAAGAGGAAGAACTAGCCGCCGTCACTAAGGTGGACCCATTCTTTAATCTCCTTGTTCTTATTTTTCTAATTTTCGGTTTTTATGCTTTATGTTTTGTCTATGTTTGTGTCTTTATTACATGATCATTAATGTCTATGTCTTAAAGCTATGAATGTTCCATGAATCTTTCACCTTTCTTAAATGAGAAATGTTTCTATTTGCAAAAGAATAAGAAGTACATGAATTTCAAAATTTATCTTGAAACTTGTTTAATTATTTTGATGTGGTGGCAATACTTTTTGTTTTTCTGAATGAATGATTGAACAGTGCATATTTTTTATAGTGAAGTTTATGAATGTTAAAATTGTTGGCTCTTGAAAGAATAATGAAAAAAGAGAAATGTTATTGATAATCTGAAAAATCATAGAATTGAATCTTGAAGCAAGAAAAAGTAGTGAAAAACACAAAGCTTGCGGAAAAAAATGGCAAAAAATAAAGAAAAAGAAAGAAAAAGAAAAAAAGCAAGCAGAAAAAGTCAATAGCTCTTTAAACCAAAAGGCAAGAGCAAAAATCCAATAACCCTTTAAACTAAAAGGCAAGGCTAAAAAAAGGATCCAAGGCTTTGAGCATTAATGGATAAGACGGCCCAAAGGAATAAAATCCTGGCCTAAGCGGCTAAATCAAGTTGTCCCTAACCATGTGCTTGTGTCATGAAGGTCCAAGTGAAAAGCTTGAGAATGAGTGGTTAAAGTCGTGATCCAAAGAAAAAGAGTGTGCTTAAGAACTCTGGGCACCTCTAAATGGGGACTCTAGCAAAGCTGAGTCACAATCTAAAAGGTTCACCCAGTTATGTGTCCGTGGCATTTATGTATCCTGTGGTGATATTGGAAAACAAGATGCTTAAGGTCACGGCCAAGACACATAAAGTAGCTGTGTTCAAGAATCAACATGCAAAACTAGGAGAATCAATAACACTATCTGAATTCTGAGTTCCTATGTATGCTAATCATTCTGAACTTCAAAGGATAAAATGAGATGCCAAAACTGTTCAGAAGCAAAATGCTACTAGTCCCGCTCATCTTATTGGAATTAAGCTTCATTTATATTTTGAAATTTATTTTATTTTCTCTTCTTTTTATCCTATTTTGTTTTTGGTTGCTTGGGGACAAGTAACAATTTAAGTCTGGTGTTGTGATGAGCATATAATTTATACGCTTTTTGGTATTATTTTTACATAGTTTTTAGTATATTTTAGTTACTTTCTATTATATTTTTATTAGTTTTTATGCGAAAATCACATTTCTGGACTTTACTATGAATTTGTGTGTTCTTCTATAATTTCAGGGATTTTCTGGCTGAACTTGAGAGACCTGAGCAAAAGTCTGATTCAGAGGCTGAGAAAGGACTACAGATGTTGTTGGATTCTGACCCTCCTACACTCGAAGTGGATTTTTTGGAGCTACAGAAGCCCAATTGGCGCACTCTCAATTGCATTGGAAAGTAAACATCTTGGGATTTCCAGCAATGTATAATTGTTCATACTTTGCCTGAGATTTGATGGCCCAAACTGGCGTCCAAACGCCCACCAGAGACCCCTTTTCTGGCGTATAAAACGCTAGAACTGGCACCAGAATTGGAGTTAAATGCCCAAACTAGCATCCAAGATGGCGTTTAACTCTAGAAAAGGCCTATGCACGTGTAAGGCTCAATGCTCAGCCCAAGCACACACCAAGTGGGCTCCAGAAGTGGATTTCTGCACTATATGCACTTAGTTACTTATTTTCTGTGAACCTAAGTTACTAGTTTAGTATAAATAGCACTTTTTCCTGTTGTATCTTTATCTTTAGACTGGGGATATCTTTGGATCATCTTTTGATCTTGGGATCACTTTTGTGCGACTTTTCATATTTGGGGAGGCTGGCCATTCGGCCATGTCTAGACCTTTTTCTTTTATGTATTTTCCAACGGTGGAGTTTCTACACATCATAGATTAAGGTGTGGATCTCTGCTGTTCTTCATGAATTAATGCAAGTACTATTGTTTTTTCTTTCAATTCACACTTACTTCTTCTCCAAGATATACTCTCGTATTTAATTCAGTTAAGTCAAAATGAAGGGGGTGACCCGTGACAATCACCTACTATCTTCGTTACTCGCTTAGCCAAGATCCGCGTGCCTGACAACCACAAGCAGTCTACATGATGTTCAACATAGTCATTAGATGACAGCCGGAGTATAGTCTCTTGGGTCTCTGATCCACGGACCGAGTCTGTGAGGTTAGAACCTTCGTGGTATAGGCTAGAACTAATTGGCAGTATTCCTGAGATCCGAAAAGTCTAAACCTTGTCTATGGTATTCCGAGTAGGATCTGGGAGGGGATGACTGTGACGAGCTTCAAACTCATAAATGTTGGGCGCAGTGACAGTGTGCAAAAGGATAGAGAGATCCTATTCCGACACAAGTGAGAACCGACAGATGATTAGCCATGCGGTAGCTGTGCCTGGTATTTTTCATCTGAGACAAGAAATTCGAAAGTTGATTAGCCATACAGAAATCGTAGCTAGACCATTTTCACTGAGAGGACAAATGGTAGCCATTGACAACGGTGATCCACCAACATACAGCTTGCCATGGAAGGGAGCACGTATGATTGGATGAAGACAATAGGAAAGCAGAGGTTCATAAGCAACAAAGCATCTCCAAACGCTTATCTGAAATTCCCACCAATGAATTACATAAGTATCTTTATTTTAATTTGCATTTTATTTATCTTTCAATTATCAAAACTCATAACCAATTGAATCCGCCTGACTAAGATTTACAAGATGACCATAGCTTGCTTCAAGCCGGCAATCTTCGTGGGATCGACCCTTGCTCGCGTAAGGTTTTATTACTTGGACGACCCAGTGCACTTGCTGGTTACTTGTACCTGAGTTGTGAAAAGTGTGAATCATAATTCCGTGCATCAATTACTGAACAACTTAACGAATTTCCATTATTCTGGAGCAACTTCTGGACATGGCATAATCTGGACATGGCATACCAGCATAATCTCTTAACGACTTTCCATTATTCTGGAGCAACTTCTGAATCTCAATCAGATAAAAAGTCTGTAGTTCACCTTCAGTCATTTGTAACCCTACAATTACAAGTTGCTTAGAAACCCAAAATAAAGATTTAGCGTCTAGATTCAAAACAAACTGTGTGTACACATGTGTGCACAAACAGACACGCGTGCATATTAATCTATACATACACACGAACAATTCTTATTAGACAAGTTTCACAATGTAGTAATAAAAAAATCATACCTGGAAATCCAAGTTCTCGTCGTCTATAATAAAGGATACCATCAGATAACAACTTCCACGTTTCCTTCCAAACAAACAATGGCCGCATAATAGAACCAGACAACAACAGTGTCACAAAAAACTTCCTTAATTGCTCTTCTGATGACAACTCAACAACTTCTTTAATAGCATAAACAAATTCATTATCATCAACCAAAAAACCCATAGCTGAACATGCATCATGAAATGTATCATATACAACCTCTTTGAACATTCAACAATAATCGCATGTAAAACAATTCACCTGTAGACGGATGAGCAAAACTTAATCTACCAATTGAAAACCTTTTTCATCTTAGTATCCATTCCCTAGATTCTGGATCATATACAAATTTACTTGGGTACTCAACATATGTCAAACATTGTCCTTCAGCATATCGCATATTAGCCAACATCCAAGCAGTAAACATCGTCATCAAATCTCTATTCCGAACAAATACTGAACTAACAATGTCACTATCATCAAACACAACATACTGTTCACTTTGCAAAATAAAAAGTCAACCGCTACACAGCAGGCCATTTATGATGTATATCATATGCAAATATTCTCCACATGGACTCTAAAGGAGAAAGATAACGACAATTATAATACTGTTTAATGTCATCCAAAACCTACGAATCTTGACAACCACTGGTTGATTGGTCCACTGTAGCAGTTAAACAATCAGGGCCCTTGTTGACATACTTAAAAAGATATTTGATAACATTTGACTTGTTACAAAACTCTAAGTTTATGTGAGCCTGATATTTCATTAACAACAACGGATTATAAGGCACTACAAATCTGTTATCAATATCTGTACCGCTCAACTTGACAGTAATACCCATGTCACAACATTTATATACTGGATACCTATCATCGTCAAATGAAGTCTCATTCACAAACTACTTAGGGTAAAATTTTGAGCATTTACCATCTTTCATACATGGAGAAGTCGGCCGTATCCTACCACACGGACCATGAATCATATATTATGTGACCATCCTATACAAATTAGGAAATCTTACAGGATTAGGTAATTCTGCACAAATTAATTCATCAACAAGTTCAACATGCTGCAACGTGTTCCTTCTTTCAAGCCAAAGCAAAAAATGTGCATGGTGTAAACCTCTTTTTCAAAACTCAATTTAGACATACCTACATAAAATAACAACTAATAAATCAATAAATATAAAAATAAACTATACAATAAAAACAAGTTATTATAAGCTAGTCCCAAAAAAATATAAAACCAAAGAAATACGAAGAATATACAGGCATTTAGAGGACCAAAAAAAGTGCCACCTTTAAGGTCAGTTAGAAGACACTTCAGCTTAGCATGAAAAACTCGACAAGAAATATCCGGTCTATCAGCAATTGGAATCCCTTCACGACGGGTGTATCTTTGAAATTCAAGCCAATTTGGATTACAAGCAATAGTGAGGAACAAATCAGGATAACCATAATGCTTGCAAATTGCCATAGCATCCTGGCAATTATTAAACATATAACGTTTACCACCTGTAAAAGAAGATGGTAGTATAACCCTTGTCCCAATTGAGGATGCTTTAACGTCACCACGCTACATAGCTTCCTCTATACCATGCAAAAACTCCCCTCTAATTGTACTTTGTTTCTTCCTAATTTCAAAGTGTCTTTGTGATTCTATCGATGCAAAACAATCAACAACAAATTGTTGGAACAACCTCCTAGCTTTATGAATGATGCTTCCCTCATCTTCTCTCATTTGTAATCGAAAACTCACAAACTCATGCAGAGACATCCTCGTCCTTCTTCCACGTACGTAAGTAGCTTGAACCCCTCCATACGGGAAGTTCAATTGATACCCATCCTCACCATAAGGAAAAAGTAATGGATATTATAATGGCAAGTATAAAGCATGAGTTTCATAAATCCGTTGCAATTGACCACTAGTGGACTAAACAATAATATCATGACCATGATCGGATGATTCAAAATCTCCAACTATCAAAGTATCAACCTCATCACACGAAGGATAATTCTAAATTCTCAGATCATGTACTCGCTGAGAAAACAATCTCAAACAAAATTCTTGTGAAGGATGATGCTCATAAAATTGTCGAGCTCTCCGAAACAATTGGGCTATAACATTGTTTTCATCAATCATTTGCATTAGACCAACTATCAATTCCTTATCTATTTCAGTTGTTTGCCTACAGGAAGACATAATACAACAATTCACTTAAAATCTCTCTAGCCCATTGTATAAAACAAAAAACTAAAAATGATACACATATAATGGAAAATAACTACACTAATAATCAACCATGGAAGTTAAGAAGAACATACCCAAAAATTCCCTAGTGATTGACTACTTTGTGATGTGTGTCTTAGATATATAACTGTGCAAATCTTGGATTTTCACCAATGGCTGGTAGCAAACTCCCAATTCGATGATAAACTTTCCCATTTATGATAAATTGAGGTGATCCACTACCATCGTTAATTGAGTCATGCACCTTACATCCAAAAGAAGTGAATGCAAACATACTATTGTACGATCTGATATTTTTTTGAAAATGCAAAGACTTATTATCACGACTATCTATGAGGTTACACAATAATTCTGGAGGCCTTTGCAAATAAGGTAATTGAACCTTTCCTTTTGAGTAACAAAGTGTAAATACTGGTTGATTTATTGTTGAATATTTTTCAACACGCTCTAACAACCAAAAGTTTGCCCCACAAAATGAACAAGTGTAATCGGCATCACCAATATCAAGACAACATGTACAGATTTCAAAAAAAAAAAAAGAAAAGATCAATGCAATCACCTTACACCACAAACACATTGAAAAGAAATCACAACTATCTATCAATATTTTGCTTAGAGAAATACAATGAACCAAAAATGATGTAAAAAATCATTCATAGATCATCATGTTTAAAACCAAAATTTTTATTATCTATCATCACCTATATTGGAATTTCCTTTGCATTTATAAATTTACATTTATATATAGATAAATACGTTTACTATGCATCACATCTTCACATTTATAATAAAAAAATCAAACAGATAATAATAAATATTCGAGAAAAATTAATATGAATAAATTAAATAAATCAATGCATACAAATTAAATCGAACGATAAAAAGAAATATTATCATAGAACGAAACAAAAAATAAAAAAAATACCTTGGAGCTCACTTTGCAAAAAAAGTGGATGATCAATCAGAGAACCAAATGGATTACACGAATTTATGGAAGGATCATATATAACTGATTCATTTGTTTTTTTGGGAAAAAAAAGATCATGGGGTAAGTATAATTAATCTTTGATATTTTAAACACATGTTACACACATATCATTTACAATACGAAATAAAAAAGAATTACCCAAAAAATAAAAATAAAATTAAACATAGAATATTAAATAAAAAAAAAAGAAACTAATATTCAAGATATATTAAATTAAACATTACTACAATCACCACGACTACCACTGTTATTGTTATTGTTATTATTATTATTATTATTATTATTATTATTATTGTTATTGTCGTCGTCGTCGTCATCGTTATTATTATTATTATTATTATTATTATTATTATTATGAAACTAAGTCTTATAAAACGTACATGAATACACGAAATATAAGAGTATGTTATAAATAATTAAAACAGAACTTAAACATAAATAATACCTGAAGCTAATAAATTTTATGTCAGACCGCTAGCATCTCGATCAACACCTACATCATCAAATATTTAAAATAAATAAAAAGAACATTCAAATAAACAAAGAAATAAGATAATAGTAAGAAAAAATATAAAAAACAAGAAAAATAAAAAGAAAGGTCATATATAAAAAAATCCATAGTAACAACAACAAATATGATAGGTGAAAAGGAATGATAATCTACAATACTTAACCATTAGCTAAAAAAGAAAAAGAACCTATAGTATTTATGGATGTAGTGCTAAGTAATGAGCAAACAACATTTCCTACAAAATATCACAAACAACAATGAGCACAACAAAATACATACCATATGTAACATTTAGCTGAGAAATATGTCAAAAATTTTACCCGGACCACGCGAGTGTTGAGATCTTTGACTTCGTTTTCTTTTTAAACATTCTTTTCTATATAACCTTGCAGAAGCACATAAGTGAGACATTTAAAATTGACTTCTCCCACAAAAACAATAGAAGATAAATACACCACCATGGAACAAAGAATCTTCAAGATGGCACTTGAGTAATTTTTTTGTGTGAAGGGATACCAACAAATCACTTCAACAAACAAAACTATACACATATATATAAACACACACATATATAGATATCTATAAATTAAAGCTACAATAGGAATGAGAGGAACACTCTAAAACCTAAATGTTTAATATTAATGTGAGGCTAATCTAACAAAAATATGTAGAAAAAGGTGAGACACCAACCATAGTATCTAAGCTACACCTAATAACACACAATACCTAGTACATAGCTAGCTAAAAGAAGAACATATAACTCGTAATTCCTTGTTTGACAGTGATAGTAATCGTACATGTTTATCTTTTAATATTGACCGAAATTAAAAGTACACAATATATATTAATAATAAATAGAAAAGCTACTGGATTTCGTTTAGTGTTGTACTTTCACAAGAAAGTACATACATATATATAAATAAACAGCATAGGTGCAAATTTCAAAATAACCTAGAATCCATAACTTGGCCATATCACATCATTTATACAGGACACTATGTACAATCCCTAACAAAGTACAAACAAATAAAATGAAACTACGAAACCATGATAGTATTTGGACACAGCTCAAAAAATGGATGGGACACAGACAGCATCTTCACATCTGATTGAAACATTGGATTCAGTGCATATAAGTTAACTACTTCTTAGATTAGTAAACTATTTCACAGTAACACCAGCAGCTCTATTAAAACATCTCGAAGATCACGGTTCTTGAGAACCTTGGAAGTTGGGCGAAGCTCCTCATTGGCAACATCATCAAAACTTTTTTCAGATTTTTCTTAACTTTTCTACCCCTGAGAGGATTGGAAACAGTCTCTTTCTTGATCACATTAACAGGGAATCTGTCAAGAATAGCAAAAAGTACAACCTACAATGCAAAAGAATGGAATAACTAAATAAATGTAAACAGCAGAGAACACAGAACCATATAGATTGACAAATTATATTAGTTTTCTAGCCAAATTAAATTGATTATCCTCCATAATTCACAGAACACAATAGGTAATTTAACCAACTAGCACATTCTTATTTAATTCACTTCCAATAAACAAAATACCGTAGTTTTCACGAGAGGAGAATTCAAGAGGCCTTCAATTTCCAGGCTGCACTCCCTATTAAGAAGTACACTATCATCAACACTTTTCCCTACCTCTTTCACAATATCAACTTCAGTAATTATATCATCCAATCCAGGAACTTCAGCACCGTTTTCACCAAAAAATCAATCAAAGGCCTGTAGTTTGTCTTCATATTGGAACAATTCCCATTAGCAGTGATACCCTCATCCAGAACCTCACATAGATCCTTCTTGTCAATAATATATTCATCTTCACTTGAAGGGATCTTTCCCAAATAACCATTCTAAACACGATTTATTTAGAAAAAACAAAAGAAAATCAATCGAAAAAATAATAAAGAACAATAAAAAACAATAAAGAAAATCAAATACACAAGTTTGTAGATGCAACCTTCAATGGAGTACGCTCATCATCCGCATCATGGTTAGCCAACTCAAACATTGAAATAATAGCAGCATCATCACAAATTCTTCTCACACGGAAAGTTCCAAACTACTTGTCTGCACCAACACTCTTGGTATCTATCTTAAGGAGCAATTTTTCCCCAACAATTGCTGGAACATCACAGGATAACTATCTCCACAAACAACCTATGAAATAATTTGAACACATGGTTCTTAGAAGAATCAAGGATGAAATACACACTCAAACACACTCAACAAACAATTATATATGGCACAAACAGATCTTATTCACTATTAAACTCAACAATAGAAAAGAAAAAAAAGAATAAACAACACACTTGCATCCTTTTGAACTTCTCCAATAAGTAAGCAGCCTCACGATCGAATAACACGAATACAGCATGTCCATTATCATCCTCAACAGCTATTTTGATCCTATATCTGACCATAGAAGAATTACCCAATAAAAAATTAATACAAAAACAAAAAAACAACAAAATAACTGTAATTAGAAAAATGGAACAAGGAGAATTAAACAACAACAGGAAAAAGAAAGAAAAAAGAAAAGAATATCACACATAAACACAACGTACCTAGAAGTCACATTAGTAACATAGTGCTGACAAAAATCACAATAATATGCACCACCTTAAGGCTGAATTGACTTCCCACAGACACAAACTGAATACCACCAAGGTCTCTCATCCACAATAGATCTCACAATACCAAAAACCACAAAAGACCCCTCCTACCATAACGTAAAAAATAAACATTGAGATATGAATGGAAAACATAAATTTTGTATAAATTTTTCATCAAAGGACATCTAAGTCAAAATTGATTAAAGACATGAAAAAAACCCAATAAACCTCATTGTTATCATGGAGTTCCTCAATAGTGCATCTTCTAGTAAGCCACATAAAATCACCTTCCAATGAAACACCCTTGACCTCATTAGTAATAAACAATGGTTGTGTTCCATTGATACTTTGGTCAACCATACTAATCATCATAGAAGAATTAAAGGACAAAAAGGAAAGATCAAGGGAAAAAAAAACAGAAACAATATCAACAAAACTTAAAACATAAATAAAGAGAATAAACTAAAATTATATTAACCAAGTTAAAACTATAAATACGAACATCAATCAACTAAACATGTCATTTATTAAGATATTATCCAATAACTTGTTTTTGAAATCAACTACTTCGACAAATTTAGATTAAAGAACAGCCGAGTAGCATGCATAACATTTTGGAGACCAACTTGTCCTACAAAACACCCAGCTAAATAAATAATAAATAAATAAATAAATAGGGAAAAATAGGGAACTAAATATAAAGCAAATAAATTTCAGAAAAAATTGGGAAGCCTAAACATTATAATATTGACTACCCCTAAAGAATTTAATTTTGGCAAGTTGGATCACAATAACTGGCTGCTCCAGATAACCAGAACCTAAGAAACGATGCACTTCATCCACGTACTCCCCAAACAGAGCACAGCGTATTGTCAACCTGAAAAAATATTTATTAAAAAACTTAGATCCATTAACAATTCAATATAAAACACCACTAAAAACTAAAAGACCAGTGCTTAATATAAATAATAGTTAACCAATGCAAAACACAATCAACATCGAGATACGGTGCAAAAAACAAACTCTTTTGAAGATAACTCAAGAACGATCATCTTCATCACTTTTGCATGTTTCACATATCCTTTCTCTTCACCAACATAAGTTAGAAAACCAATAATATCTATCCAAAAAACAAACATCAATAAAATCACAGTTCAAATGTGGACACTTCCATAAAAAATCAACCAAGAAAAAAAGGCAACAAACTGAAACAAAAAAATGAAGGGCATAAAAAAGATTTAAAGTCACCTACCAACTAAGTAAACGTAATCTTCAGTCATTTTTAAGAGCTCATCAAATGGATAGAAACTGAAACATGTCTTTGGGATAGCATCATCAAGAACAGGAATAACAGTTGTACGGTTAAGGAAAACTAACTTAAACTCATGTTCTACTGCCCTATAATTGCCTTGGTTTGGAACAACACTAAAATATGACATTTGGTATGTTTGACCCTCAATAATACTATCTTTAAACCTATTTATGAGCTGCTTCTTAACAGTTGCTTGGATTTTGTTAGACTGTGCAACAAAATAACAACAAATTTAATAAAAAAATAATCACAAGGAACACAATAAAAGAGGAAAGAAATCCATAAATAAAATCAACCCAAGACCAACAGTGAACAGTCACTCACATGTTCATCAACAAGAACGATTTCATTGAATTTGCAACATCATGATTTCCAAAAGAAGGAACAATCCAAGTTCTTAGTACCCTAACTTTAAGTCTCTGTGCCTCCCTTGGAGGGTGGATCTTAGAGATAGAATCAAATAGATGAGGCATTGGCTCAACCACCAAACACAATAGAGAAAACTAAAAAAATAAATAGAAACCAGAAACAAAGGATTTCAGAGAAGGAATGAGGTGCATTGAACCATATAACCAAGGAGTCCTTTTTATAGACAAGCTAACAAATCACCAAAATATTTGAATTTGAATACCTTAAAGAAAAGGTGGAAAAATATGTATCACACAACATCCATCATCTAGTACCTATCACACACATATCTAGCTACCACAATCAAGAACACTTATGCTATCCTCCCTGCGCAATAATTGAATAAGAAAGGACACATTCCAACAAATCTCATAAAATTATAATAATTATAAAGTAATAGAATAGAATATCCTAAAACCCACTAACATCTAATCTACTTGAACAGATGTGCATATACATATGAGGCACAACCAAAAACACCTATAATTTAGTCATTGGGAATAAACTAAATAGGAAAAGACATCTATTAGCATATCTCACCTGACTATTATACTATTATGGAATAATAAGAGAATTGGTTAAAAGGGACTGATAAATGTAATATTTTACATTATCATAAGAAATATAAAATATCTTATAACCCACCAATATCTAACTGAACCTACTAAATCAATGTAAACCATTAACAACTAAATCCCAGAATTTCAAATACAGGGAAAGAAAAATTAAAAAAATAAACAAAAGATAAATATATCAATCAACAAATCAATTAGAATAATCAATCACAAAAAAAATGGAAATAAAAAGAGCAGCAATATTGACGTTAGGATTTTTGCTAGTAAAGAATTTTGTAAAAATATAGTCGCATTGTGAGTATAGATTCTAAACCAACAAAAATCCCTACGTACAAACGTTTTGGTTGTCACAAGTAACAAAACCCAATAAATTTATAAACCGAAGTATTCAAACCTCGGGTCGTCTTCTCAAGGAATTGCAGGGAAGTATGATTTATTATTGGTTATGGAAAAACAGTGTTTGGGTTTGAAAAAGGTTTTAAGCAAGAGAAATAGATTGCAAGAATTAATAAATTAATAACTAATAAAACTCTTGGCAAGGTAAGAAAACTGGAAGTCCTATCCCAGTTATCCTTATCAATTGTGATGAGAATTGAATTTTTCTCCCACTAAGTTAACCTCTAACTATGAAGGTAATTCAAGTGGATGGAATAAGTTTGGTTCCTCAGGTACTAGTCTTTCTTTGGAAAAGGCTAGAGTTATTGGAACTCCAGTTAATTCTTGAAGAATTCCAATTTTCAGTCTACAATGAGTTTAACAACTCAAGAGTTACCAATTAATCAATTAAAGCCAAGAATATAAAAAGCTAAATTGAAATCATAAACATCCCGAATACTTCAAATTATATTGAATGAAGATGTCAATTCTAACATGGACAATATTCATAAGCCAATTGGGCAACATAAATCAAA
>NC_029772.3:53481983-53486369 GCF_000817695.3 Arachis duranensis | reverse complement strand
ATCGTTGCGAAGCCCCAGATGTTAGCTTTCCAACGCAACTGGTACTTGGACCTCTATAGCTCATGTTATGGTCGTTTTAGTGCGAGAGGGTCAGGCTGACAGCTTTGCAATTTCTGGAACTTCTTGTATTCCTTCCACTTTTGCATGCTTCCTTTCCATCCTCTGAGCCATTCATGCCCTGTAATCCCTGAAATCACTTAACACACATATCACGGCATCTAATGGTAATAAGAGAGGATTAATATTAGCAAATATAAGGCCAAAGAAGCATGTTTTCAATCAAGCACAAAATCAGGAAGGAGAATGTAAACCCATGCATTTAGTATGAATAAGTGTATGAAAGATTGATAAAATCCACTCAATTAAGCACAAGATAAACCATAAAATAGTGGTTTATCAACCTCCCCACACTTAATCATTAGTATGTCCTCATGCTAAGCTCATGAGAAGCTATAAAGGAGTGAAGAGGAATGATAGAATGTATGAAATGCAACCTATCTATATGAATGCAACTACATGCAAAGATGATTCTACCTACTTGGTAAAAAAGTAAATAAATCTTTCAAGAACAAATATGAAATGGATTTCACTAATTCAAATCACAAAATACAATACAAATAACTTGCAAGAAGAAGATAGCTCATGAAAGCAGGGAACATAGAATTAAGCACTAAACCCTTACTAGTAATGTATATCATTCTAACTCTCAAGTGTCTAGGGTCAATTCTCTCAATTCTCTACTAATCTTGCTTTCTATAGCTTGCTCTTCATCTAACAATCAACAAAAATTTAATGCACCAATACACAAATCAAGAGGTCTTTTAAGGGTTGTAATGGGGTTAGGGTCAAGGTAGGATTGTATTTGGCCAAGTGGACTAAAATCTGAATCCTTAATTAACATAAACTTTCCATTTAATTAACATAAACTTAAGACAATCCATTTAATTAAAATAAAAAATCTAACTTCCCATTAACTGTGTTTTCCATATATTCATGCATCCTAAATTTGAGTTAAGTACATATGCATTGATACCAACACTTACTTTGGGACATTTTGTCCCCTTTTATTATTTGCTTTTTTTTCTTTTCTTTTTCACTTTTTTTTCTTTTTTTTCTGTTATTCTTCTCAATGCATATGATTAAAGTATTGAATGCAATAATATGTGCTCAACTATTATTTTTCACATTTTCATACAAAGTCTAACATACTCAATTCCCAAACCAAACGTTTCCAAACCCACTTTCTCCACACTTAATTCATGAGCACTTTCACTAGTCTAAGCTAATCAAGGATTCGAATTAAGGATATTATTATTTTCCTCTTAGAGTTAGTGATGAGCTAAAGTAAAGAACAAAGGGGTATAATAGGCTCAACATTGGTTTGCAAAGGATAATGAAAGGGTAAGGCCATATGGGTATGTAAGCTCAATGAAATAAGACCTCAATTATATAAGTGTATGCATACATCAAACAATGGAAATATAGAATTAAGCAAGACAAAGATCACAATTTTAGAGAGAAAAACACACAAAAATAAAATATATTGGTTGATAAAATGCAACCAATCAAATAGGCTCAAAATCTCACGGGTTTTGTATGTTCGAGCTCTAAACCATGTTCCAAAATAAAATTTCTTCAAACAAGTAACACAAAAATTTTAATTCAAATTAGTGAAATGCTATAAAACCTTTCTTGAAAAAGAAAATATTACTTCAACCAAGTAGTAAAAAATTTCTTGAAAAAGAAAATGTTACTTCAACCAAGTGGTAAAATATGCACAAAATAAAATAGACATGCAACCAAACATGCAAATGCAACAATGAAAAACAAAAATTGGTGTTGAGAAGGGACTAACTAACCCGTGGAGATTGGTATCGACCTCCCCACACTTAAAGATTGCACCGTCCTCGGTGCATGCAAAGATGTGCAGGTGGCGGGGGTTGTGGTTTCTCAGCCGGTGCTCGTTGTAGAGTCTTCTCTTTACTCTTCCTGGTGGCCAGCCTGAAAAAAGGAGAAGAGAAAGGGACATGAAGTCAAGGGATAGAGCAAGGGAGAGGGCAGTACTAGTAAGAATCATGCTAAAATAAAGAAGAATGTCGTTAAGACATGGTCGCGATTCCATGAAATTAGGACATCAATGGAAGCATAGCATGATAAATTGAGGCAATTAAATGCAAGATGTTTATTGGCATGCTGGCAAAGGCATGAGTAGCATAAATCAAGCATTAAAAGCCTATTAGTCGTGAGAAACTAACAATAACGTTTGTATTGACAATTATATTTAATTAATAAAATATTGAAAAGGGTTTTGTGAAAAACAGGCATTAAAGTAGAAGGATAGAATAATTAAGAATGCACAATGCCATACGGGCTCTTTCACAAACACAAAGCATGCATATTAAATAAGGTATGGAAAGTATTAAATTGAACATGCAAGCACCCTTAAAAAAATATATATATAATTGTCAAGCAATTTCTTAACAATCCACAAGCAAAATAATGACCCAAATAAATTTCTAACACCAATTGAAAGGAAAAAAGAAAGAAAAAAGAAAGGAAGGCAAAAAGAAATAAGAAGGGAAAGAAAAGATGTAGATTTGGGGAAGAAAAGATAAGATATTTGGCTGATTTGGATAAGTTGTGCGGCGCTTGTGACGCGGACGCATGAGTGACGCGTTCGCGTGGATAGCGCTTCTATGAAATGACGCGAACGCGTGGATCGATTTGTGCCATTAGCGCGAGGGCAGCCTCGCGGTCGCGCAACTCTCTGTTTGAAACTCATATTGCCAAATTTTAGGGTGACGCGGTCGCGTGGGGAACGCGATCGCGTGATTGGCCTTGTTTGGAAAAATGGCACGGACGCATGGGGCACGCGTTCTCGTGGTAGGGCTTGTGCTTTTAGCACGAGTCCAGCCCAATTCCAGCTCAACTTTCGGCCATACATCCTTTTTACATCGATTTTAGGGCACGCGTTCGCGTGGGTGACGCGGACGCGTGGGAGGCATTTTTCCCACATGACGCGGACGCGTTAGTGATGCAGACGCGTCAGTGACGCAGTCGCGTGAACCAATTTGTGCCAAAGGCATGCCTCCAACCACACTCTCGCGTGACTCTCTGTTCAATTTATTTTCTTCCCAACGCACCTATGACGTGAACGCGTCGGCGACGCCGTCGCGTCGCGTGCGATTTTTTTTATGCAGTATGCAGGATGCAATGGATGTTATGCACAATTCTAGGTTCAATCAAAATTCAAAAACATACTAAAATGGGAAAGGAACGATCATACCATGGTGGGTTGTCTCCCACCTAGCACTTTTAGTTAAAGTCCTTAAGTTGGATATTCTGATTAGCTTCTTGTCATGGCGGCTTGTGCTTGAACTCATCTTGAAACTTCCACCAATGCTTGGTCTTCCAATAAGCTCTATCTATACTAAGTAAATTCCTCAAGCTTTGATGGAGTTCTTCACAAGCTTTGAGCTCCCAAAATTGATCCTCATATATTCCTGGATCCCAAATCTTATTTCTACACCCGTCTTCAAGTTGATTATCATGATTCCATCGGGGTGGTTCAGCTTTAGAATTCTCACTAAAGCAGCCAAACAACTTCTTAGACCCATTCAGTTGAGCTCTACACCAACCTTTGCATTTAAACTTAAAGCTTCCAACCATAATGAACCTTGCAGGACAATTCTTACCACTCACCATCTTCCTCTTACTCTTAATGCCACAAAGAGCTCTAAGTTGACCATCCGTCTCCAATAGCCCATATTCAAGTGGAATTAGAAAGCTAAAGGATATGAATTTTACCCACTTGAATGTTGTGAAGGATGATGGCAACTTAGGGGGAGTTGTTTCTAATGAACGTGCAAGCTCCACTCCTTTGTGTTCTTCTCTAACAACTTCCACCTCTTTGCAAGCTTCTTCAATTTAACCTCTTCCTCTTGGTAGCTTTCTTCTGATTCAATTTCTTCTTCATTGTTCAGCAAGGGCATGGGAGATTGTGCTTCTTCTTCTTTAATCTCCATGTCAAGTCCAATGGGAGAGGATTCAAATGTAGATAAGAATTCATTAATGATTGAATCCATCTCTTGATCGTCTCCTTCAAAGTCTTCAACCATGATTTGCTTTGGAGGTTGTACACCCTCCTCAACATCAGTTTCAAACGTCTTTGAAGGAGGCTCTATAACTTGACTTTCGCATGGAGGTTTAGCATCTCCTAAGTCTTCAACCACTACCTCCTCTTCTTCTTCAATAATTCTGGCTTCCTCCACTTGTTCCAATACCAAATCGTGCTGCTCACTATCCACCGGAGTGCCTAACTTCTCCTTCCTGCTACATTCTTCAGTAGATTCTCCATATGAAGCCATGGGGGTTCCTTGAATGTCC
>NC_029772.3:53480296-53481928 GCF_000817695.3 Arachis duranensis | reverse complement strand
ACTTCAAGTACAAAATCCTCCTTGTTGTCTTCCTTCACTAGTTCTTCAACCACGCTGTCAACTTCAAGGGTCTCTACTACCTTCACCTTTAGTGCCTCCTTTAGCTCCTTATGAAGTATGGATTCGCGAAGATGATCCTCTCTCTCTTGTTCCATGTCAATAGTATCACTAGGATCATGTTGCTCTTGGATTGATGGATGTTGGTGCTCTTCCATGGATGGTGGTGATGGGATGGGTGGATCATTATGTGGTTGAGATGGAAGTGCATTGGAGCTTGGGGGTTGAATATTGGGGGTAGATGGTTGGTCCATGCGGGATATAAGTGCTTGAGGTGGTTCCTCTTGATAAGGATATGGAGATGGTGTATATTGAGATGGTGGTTCTGGGTATGGTTCATATGGTGGTTGGTGTGGTGAATAAGGATTGGGGTCATATGGAGGTGAGTGGTGGAAAGGGGCTTATGAGTGTGGTGGTTCAAAGCTACATTGAGGAGGTGGTTCATTGGCATATGATGGGGCTTGTTGGTAACTACAAGGGGGTCCACCATACCTATCATCTTGGTATGCCTTAATGGTCTTCGTCCATGATATCTTGGAAGGTGTTGTCGCCTAAAGGGTTGATCAGATCCTCTTGGCTCCGTCCATCTTTGATTGCTTTGACCTTGATGCATATTCCTGTTATAGCTTCTTTTTCCTGCAACATAGTTGTAACTAGACTCATAGCCAAAGGGGTGAGAGTTCATAGTAGTAGGAAAAAATGAAAACAAAAACTAACAAAAAGAAAATATTTTAAAAAAGATATGATTTTTGAAAAAAAAGATAAGATAAGATTTTGAAAAAGATAAGATTTTTTTTTTTGAAAAATATTTGAATTTTGAAAAATAAGATAAGATAAGATAAAAATTTTAAAATCTGAAATTTTTTTTTGAAAAATATTTACAATAACCAATAATATGGCACACGTTTGCAATTCCCCGGCAACGATGCCATTTTGACGTTAGGATTTTTGCTAGTAAAGAATTCTGTAAAAATATAGTCACGTTGTAAACCAACAGAAAATCCCTTCGTACAAACGTTTTGGTTGTCACAAGTAACAAAACCAAATAAATTTATAAACCGAAGTATTCAAACCTCGGGTCGTCTTCTCAAGTAATTGCAAGGAAGTATGATTTATTATTGGTTATGGAAAAACAATGTTTGGGTTTGAAAAAGGTTTTAAGCAAGAGAAATAGATTGCAAGAATTAATAAATTAATAACTAATAAAACTCTTGGCAAGGTATGAAAACTAGAAGTCCTATCCCAGTTATCCTTATCAATTGTGATGAGAATTGGATTTTTCTACCACTAAGTTAACCTCTAACTATGAAGGTAAGTCAAGTGGATGGAATAAGTTTGGTTCCTCAGGTCCTAGTCTTTCCTTGGAAGAGGCTAGAGTTCTTGGAACTCGAGTTAATTCTTGAAGAATTCCAATTTTCAGTCAACAATGAGTTTGACAACTCAAGAGTTACCAATTAATCAATTAAAGCCAAGAATATAAAAAGCTAAATTGAAATCATAAATATTCGGAATACCTCAAATTATATTGAATGAAGATGTCAATTCTAACATGGACAATATTCATAAGCCAATTGG
>NC_029772.3:53457249-53480196 GCF_000817695.3 Arachis duranensis | reverse complement strand
GTTTGCGTGGATTGAAGTTCGCAGATGCGACGCGGGCGCGTCATCCACGCATTCGCATCACCTAACTTCAAAGCAGCTATGACAAATTATATCTCGTTGCGAAGCCCCGGATGTTAGCTTTCTAACGCAACTGGTACCGCATCATTTGGACCTCTATAGCTCAAGTTATGGTCGTTTTAGTGCGAGAGGGTCAAGCTGACAGCTTTGCAATTTCTTTAACTTTTTATATTCCTTCCACTTTTGCATGCTTCCTTTCCATCCTCTGAGCCATTCATGCCTTGTAATCCCTGAAATCACTTAACACACATATCACGGCATCTAATGGTAATAAGAGAGGATTAATATTAGAAAATATAAGGCCAAAGAAGCATGTTTTCAATCATAGCACAAAATCAAGAAGGAGAATGTAAACCCATGCATTTAGTATGAATAAGTGTATGAAAGATTGATAAAATCTACTCAATTAAGCAAAAGATAAACCATAAAATAGTGATTTATCAAATATCAAAACAACATTAATATTCTGAAAAAAATCAATTAAGCATTCAACTTAAATATATAACAATCAATAGAAAATGGTTAGAATATCAATGTTAACTTATAAATCAAATCCAATATAATTTATTGGATAATGTACTCTTAGTAAATTACAGTTCATTGGCTTAGTGATTAGATAGATGCAACTTATAGCTATAATCTAAAACAACCCAAAAGAAGGGAAAGTCACAAGCTGCCCCAACTTCCTACACCAAAAAAGTTGATTTGAAATGTATAGCACCTAGTAATAATACATAAAAAGCAAATTATACTTGGAAATAACAACTGCCCTTTCAATTACATCAATCATCACTTCAGTCATCACAACAAAGAACAAAGACCTATAAAAAGCAGTCAACACATGATCCATGATGTAGGGTGAGAAAAAAATAAAATAAATAAGTTATCCCATTTTTTAACTAATATTTTATCTAACAAAAAGTATTTCTTAAAATCTATATAACAGTAGTATAGTGGAAGAAACATATCCGAAGTGGCATTCTCTGAGTGTTTTGAATTTTTTTTAAATTGAAAAATATCACTTCAGGGGGTCCCACTTACAGCTCATAATGGGTTGTGTTCTCTCTCTTCTATTATGTTGTCTCTTGTCTCTTCGTTATCTTCTTCTCTCTCTCATTGAAACCCTATTCACCTCCTCCATCTTCCCCAAATTCAGCTTTTTTCCATCTTCTTTCTCTCTTCTTTTGGATCAGTGTATCCAACTCTGCCATTGAAGAACTGAAGATTGATGGTTTAGAAGTTATAATAAATTCTCGTTGCAAGTATAGTTTCTAAACCAAGCAATCAACCTCTCTTACAAACATTTGGTTGTCACAAGTAACAAACCCAATATAATTTATAAACCGAAGTATTCAAACCTCGGGTCGTCTTCTCAAGGAATTGCAGGGAAGTATGAATTATTATTGGTTATGTAAAATAGTGTTTTTGGATTTTTAAAAGGTTTTGAACAAGAGAAATAAATTGCAGGAATTAATAAATTAATAACTAATAAAACTCTTGGCAAGGTATGAAAACTGAAAGTTCATATCCTAATTATCCTTATCAATGGTGATGAGAATTATACTGTTGCTCCCACTAAATCAACCTCTAACTATGAAGGTCAGTTAAGTGGACAAATTAATTTAATACCTAAAGTCCTAGTCAACTCCTTAAGGAAAGACTAGAGTTATAGGAATCTAAATTAATCAGCAAGAATAATAATTATCAATCATGATGAGTTTGATAACTCAAGAGTTACAAATTAATCAACCAAAAGCCAATAGTAAATAATCTAAATTAAAAATAAGGAAAAGCAATCATGATTCTGGAATACCTCAAATTATATTGAATGGAGATGTCAATTCTAACATGGAAAGGTTCATAAGCCAATTGGGCAACATAAATCAAATACAAATAAAAGCTTCAGAATAAACAAAAATAGAAGAGAAACATAGATTATTGAACCTGATACGAAGAAATAATCCTAATGACTAAAGGAGATCCTAATCCTAAAACCTAAGAGAGAGGAGAGAGCTTCTTTCTCTAAAAACTACATATAAAATTATCAAAAGTGAATTATGATATGATCAGAAGTATATCCTGAGTCTCTGCATGTTTCTTGACTTTAATCTATGTTTCTGGGCCGAAAACTGGGTTGAAATGCGGCCCAGAATCTCTGCCAGCGACTTCTGTAATTTTGCAGATCGCGCACGTCACGCGGACGCGTCGTCCACGCGATCGCGTCACTCAGCGTTTTTCGTACCACGCGTGCGCGTCGTCCACGCATTCGCGTCGTTCGTGCAGCTTCCAGTCTGCGCGGTCGCGTCAGGCACACGAATGCGTCACTCTAATTTCTTCCATTTCACGCGGTCGCGTGAGCCATGCGACCGCGTGACTTCTCGCTGGTCATCTCCTCAATTCCTTGTGTTCCTTCCATTTTTGCACGCTTCCTCTTCATTCCTTACGCCATCCTTGCCCTATGAAGCTTGAAACACTTAACACATAGATCATGGCATCGAATGGTACGAAGGAAAATAAAAATATACAACTAAAAGGTCTTTAGGAAGCAAGTTTTCAATCATAAAATAATTTGGAAAAATTGTAAATACATGCTAATCATATGAATAAGTGGGTGAAATGCTTGATAAAACCACTCAATCAAACGCAATATAAACCATAAAATAATGGTTTATCAACCTTCCCACACTTAAACATTGGCATGTCCTCATGCTAAGCTCAAGGAGATAAAATAAATGAGTAGGGAAAAGCAAGACTCGTGCAATGCAACCTATGAATGTGAATGCAACTATATGCTAAAATGATTCTACCTACTTGGTTAAAAATAAATAAGTTCTCCAAGACAAACATAAACCAAATTCCACTAATTCAAATCATATAATAAAAAGCAAGTAAACTTGTCAGAAGATAACTTATGAAAGCAGGAAACATAGAATCAAGCATTGAACTCTCACTGGTAGTGTATATGCACTCTAATCTCTCAAGTGTCTAGGGTCAATCACTCTACTCTTCCCTGGTCATGCTTTCTAAACTTTGTTCTTCATCTAAATAATCAACAAATATTTATTGTACCAATGCAAACATCATGAGGTCTTTTCAAGGTTGTAATGGGGCCAAGGCAAGGGTGAGGATATATGTATGGCTAAGTGAGCTATAAATTGAATCTTTGAGTAACCTGGGCTATCACCTAACTTACATACATTCTATATAACTTCTAAAATCATGCTTAGCTACCCATCAATTAGGATATTTAATTTGTTTTTCTACTTAAGACTAGTGATGTGGTAAAATATTAAACAAATGGGGATTAAAAAGTTCAAAGTGGCTAACAAAGGTAATTTAAAGGGTAGGCTTATTTGGGATAAGTGAGCTAAACAAATGATGGCCTCAATCATATGCAAGCATGTAAATACACTAAATAGTGGACATATAGAATGGAACAAAGTAAGGATTGCAATCATAGAGAAGAAAACACACAAGAATAAAAATTTATGGTTAAATAATGTAACCATGTAAATAAGCTCAAAATCTCACAGGTTGTGTGTTCTTTGGCTCAAAAACCATGTTCCAAATACAACTTCAAACAAATTTAACACATGAAAAATTTTAGTTTTTAATTTAAATTAGTAAAATTATTCAAAAATAGGATCTTAAAAAGAAACTTATTATTTTTAAACCAAGTAGTACTTAAATGTAAACAATCAACTACATATGCAATCTATTATGCAATGCAACATTGAACAAACAAAAAAAATAGAATATTGGTGTTGAGAAGAGAATAACTAACCCGTGGAGATCGGTATCGACCTCCCCACACTTTAAGATTGCACCGTCCTCGGTGCATGCTAAGATGTACAAGTGGATGGGCTGCTCCAACTGATGTCTTTCTCTATAGTTTGTGTAGATTGACTTGCTTGTCTCCCCATTAAGAAGCTTTTCTCTCTCTTCGTGGTGGCCATCCTGAAAGAAGAGAAAAAGAAAGGAAAGTAACCCAAAAATAAAGATAAGAACATAAATAAAATATGGGTGTTAATGCCAAATAATAAAGGTCTCAATTAGATGGTAGCTACAACATGCAAGTGAGAAAATAGTGGAAGCAAATGGCATATCAATAGTGCAAAAGTTGCAACAATGGGAAAGAGAGTGTGGGTAATGCAAGATAGTATAAGTGCATATCAATGCAAAAGGAATATCAGTATTATAAAAATTAGCATTGACTTATGAATAATAATACCCAATTAGAATAAAACAAGTCATGAAGCACCAGAATAATTCAAGAAAAGATGCAATAGTTGAAGAAGAGAATTTTAACACCAATGGAAAAGAAAAAGAAAATAAGAAAAGAGGAAGAAAGAAATAAGAAGGAAAGAAAAGATTTAGATATGGGGAAGAAAAGATAAAATATTTGGCTGATTTGGATAAGCTGTGCGTCGCTTGTGATGCGGACGCGTGAGTGACGCGTTCGCGCGGATAGTGCTTCTATAAAATGACGCGGATGCGTCATCCACGCGGTCGCGTGGATTGATTTGTGCCGTTAGCATGAGGGCAGCCTAGCGGTCACGCAACTCTCTGTTTGAAACTCATATTGCCAAATCTTTGGGTGACGTGGTCGCGTGGTTGACGCGATCGCGTGGATGGCCTAAATTTGAAAACGGTGCGGACGCGTGGGGCACGCGTACGCGTGGCAGGGCTTGTGCGGTTAGCACAGGTTCAGCCCAGTTCCAGCGCGACTCACTGCCATACACCCTATTACGTCGAATTACAGAGCCACGCATTCGCGTGGTGGACGCGGACGCGTGGGGAGGCCATTTCACTACTGACGCGATTGCGTCAGCCACGCGGTCACGTGGGTCAAATGGTGCCAGGGGCACGCCTCCAGCCACACTTTCGCGTGACTCTCTGTTCATGTTATTTTCTTCCCAACGCACATATGACGCAGACGCGTCGGCGACGCGGTCCCGTAGCGTGCGATTTTTTTGTATAATAATGCAGTATGCAGAATGCAATGCTAACATGAATGTTATGCAAAATTCCAGGTTCAATCAAAACTAAAAAACAAACAAAACAGACTAGAATTAAAACTGAAAAGGGACGATCATACCATGGTGGGTTGTCTCCCACCTAGCACTTTTAGTTAAAGTCCTTAAGTTGGACATTCTGGTGAGCTCCTTGTTATGGTCGCTTGTGCTTGTATTCATCCAAGAATCTCCACCAGTGTTTGGAATTTCCACAGCCTCCGGGATCCCAAACTAGGCACAGAAAGCCTTCAAGCAAGCTAAAGCAAGTGACAAGGCCCCAAGAGTATTGATTTCTAGATTGAATTCCGGGGTCCCAAACCTTGCTTCTGCACCCGTCTTCTTGTTGATCGTTAGTGTTCCAACTGGGTGGCAGGCAATCTGAATTCTCACTAAAGCAGCCAAATAACTTCCTAGACCCATTCAGTTGAGCTCTACACCAACCTTTGCATTTAAATTTTGAGCACACAACCATATTGAACCTTGCAGGACAACTCTTACCACTGATCATCTTCCTCTTACTCTTAATGCCACAAAGAGCTCTAAGTTGACCATCCATCTCCAGTAGCCCATATTCTAGTGGAATTAGAAAGCTAAGGGATATGAATTTTACCCACTTGAATGTTGTGAAGGATGATGGCAACTTAGGGGGAGTGTTTCTAATGAACATGCAAGCTCCACTCCCTTGTGCTCTTCTTTGACATCTTCTACCTCTTTGCAAGCTTCTTCAATTTCAACCTCTTCCTCTTGGTAGCTTTCTTCTGATTCAATTTTTTCTTCATTGTTCACCGAGGGCATGGGAAGTTGTGCTTCTTCTTCTTTAATCTCCATGTCAAGTCCAATGGGAGAGGATTCAAATGTAGATAAGAATTCATTAATGATTGAATCCATCTCTTGATCATCCCCTTCAAAGTCTTTAACCATGATATGCTTTGGAGGTTGTACACCCTCCTCAACATCAATTTCAAACTCCTTAGAAGAGGGCTCTGTGACTTGAGTTTCCCATGGAGGTTCTGCATCTCCTAAGTCTTCAACCACTTCTTCCTCTTCAATGGCAGGCGTAGCTTCTTCCAATTGTTCCAATACAAAATCATGCTGCTCAATGTCCACTAGAGTTTCTAACTTTTCCTTCATGCCACGTTCTTCAGTAGATTCTCCACATGAAGCCATGGGGGTTCCTTGAATGTCCGAACGTCGGAAGGTAATCAATTTATCGCTTGATCCAGTTGGCGAAGGGTTGCATGAAATTTTCCACTGTTTCCTTGAGACGATACCTTGATTCTTGTTATGCTCGGCTATCATAAGTAGGATCATAGTGCTCTTGGATTGATGGATATGGAGATGGTGTATATTGAGGTGGTGGTTCTTGGGAGTAATTGGGGTGGAATTGGGTGGAATTGGGGTGGTTCTATATATGGTTCATACGGTTCATAAGGTGGTTGGTATGGTGGATATGGGTAAGGGTCATATGGAGGTGAATGGTTGTAAGGGGCTTGTGAGTATGGTGGTCCAAGGTCATGTTGAGGAGGGGGTTCATAGGCATATGGTGGTTGTTGATAATCCAAAAAATGCTCACCATAGCCATTGCCTTGATATGCATCACGGAATGGTTGTTGATAGTCCATTGGAGGTGGTTGTTCCCATGAGGGTTGATCAAATCCTTGTGGCTCCTCCCATCTATGATTGTTCCATCCTTGGTGCAAGTTCTCATTGTAATCTCCTCTTCCTGCAACGTAGTTGTAACCAGACTCATAGCCAAAGGGGTGAGAGTTCATAGTAGTTGGAGAAAATAAAAAAACTAACAAAAAGAAAATATTTTGAAAAAGATATGATTTTTTGAAAAAAGGATAAGATAAGTTTTTTTTTTTGGAAAAGATAAGATAAGATTTTGAAAAGATATGATTTTTAAAAAAGTATAAGATAAGATTTTTAACAAGATATAATTTTTGAAAAAAGATTTGAATTTTAAAAAATAAGATAAGTTAAGATAAAAATTTTAAAATAAAAATCTGAAATTTTTTTTGAAAGATATTTACAATAACCAATAATAAGGCACATGTTTGCAATTCCCCGGCAACGGCGCCATTTTGAAGAACTGAAGATTGATGGTTTAGAAGTTATAATAAATTCTCGTTGCAAGTATAGTTTCTAAACCAAGCAATCAACCTTTCTTACAAACGTTTGGTTGTCACAAGTAACAAACCCAATATAATTTATAAACCGAAGTATTCAAACCTCAGGTCGTCTTCTCAAGGAATTGCAGGGAAGTATGAATTATTATTGGTTATGCAAAACAGTGTTTTTGCATTTTGAAAAGGTTTTGAACAAGAGAAATAAATTGCAGGAATTAATAAATTAATAACTAATAAAACTCTTGGCAAGGTATGAAAATTGGAAGTCCTATCCTAGTTATCCTTATCAATGGTGATGAGAATTATACTGTTGCTCCCACTAAGTCAACCTCTAACTATGAAAGTCAGTTAAGTGGACAAATTAATTTAATACCTAAAGTCCTAGTCAACTCCTTAAGGAAAGACTAGAGTTATAGGAATCTAAATTAATCAGCAAGAATAATAATTATCAATCACGATGAGTTTGATAACTCAAGAGTTACCAATTAATCAACCAAAGCCAATAGTAAATAATCTAAATTAAAAATAAGGAAAGGCAATCATGAGTCTAGAATACCTCAAATTATATTGAATGGAGATGTCAATTCTAACAAAGAAAGGTTCATAAGCCAATTGGGCATCATAAATCAAATACAAATAAAAGCTTCAGAATAAACAAAAATAGAAGAGAAACATAGATTATTAAACCTGGTATGAAGAAACAATCCTAATGACTAAAGGAGATCCTAATCCTAAAACCTAAGAGAGAGGAGAGAGGCTCTCTCTCTCTAAAAGCTACATCTAAAATTATCAAAAGTGAATTATGATCTAATCTGAAGTATATCCTGACTGCATGTTCCCTGACTTTAATCTATGTTTCTGGGCCGAAAACTGGGTTGAAATGCGGCCTAGAATCTTTACCAGCAACTTCTGTAATTCTGCAGATCGCGCACGTCACGCGGCCGCGTCGTCCACGCGATCGCGTCACTCAGCGTTTTTCGTACCACGCGAGCGCGTTGTCCACGCATTCGCATCGTTCGTGCAGCTTCCAGTCTGCGCGGTCGCGTCAGGCACGCGAACGCGTCACTCTGATTTCTTTCATTTCGCACGGTCACCTGAGCCATGCGACCGCGTGACTTCTCGCTGTTCATCTCCTCAATTCCTTGTGTTCCTTCTATTTTTGCACGCTTCCTCTTCATTCCTCACGCCATCCTTGCCTTATGAAGCCTGAAACACTTAACACACAGATCACGGCATCGAATAGTACGAAGGAAAATAAAAATATACAACTAAAAGGTCTTTAGGAAGCAAGTTTTCAATCATAGAACAATTTGGGAAGAAATTGTAAATACATACTAATCATATGAATAAGTGGGTGAAAAGCTTGATAAAACCACTCAATCAAACACAATATAAACCATAAAATAATGGTTTATTAGCCATCTTTCACGTGCTTTTTTTCTTCTTCTCTTTCTTTTATTTTTTTCTTATTCTTCGTCCTCTTCGTCCTTCCTTTGTTTCTCTGTCACCGGTGACGGCTCTACTGTCGGTGGTGTGTACAACCTCATAGAGCGTGAGCCCTCTTTCGGCCGCTCGCGCTCCTTGGCGATTCCGTTTCTCCATTCAAGATGGACATTCTCTTGCATCGATTTGGATCTCGTTGGCGCGAGGGATTCAACGGCTATCAATGGGAGCCGATCGGCGAGGTCGTTCTGGTCTTTTTTCAGGTCGCACAAGAACTACAGGTCGCACAAGAAGTCATTTCCCTTTTTTCCCAATGTTTCTGACTTTATGTGATTTTTATTTGTTTTATAGTTCGTTTGATTTTTAAGTTTGTGGAGGAGTTTTTGTTGTGTTATTGTTGCCCTTGGTGTGATTATCATTTCTTCTTAATGTAGTTTGATTCGATATGTGAGATTGGTTATGATCAGTGTAAGAGTGGAGTTTTTTCAATTAAAGGTTTATTTTGAATAAGGATTTTATTTTGAATCACTATTTTTTATAATCACTATTTTGAATATCTATATTTTATAATAAATTCCATTCTATTTTTTGTGTTTGGAAAATTCATGGATTTTTTATTTTGGTTAATTTTGACTTTATAATTTCCTGCGTAGTTTTTTAATAGTTTGTTTCATTTTTACCAGGTTGAGACCAGAGTGCAGAATTCTTGATGAAGTCAATGAAGTATTACTTTATCTTTTTCAAACGAACGCCTCTTTGACACAGATAACGTTAAAGAAGTTAGAGAAGAGTATCACATATGGGTTTAGCTCTACTAAATGCTGGGAGAAGTTGTGCAGATAGTCAATGGAAAATTTGAGATTGAGGTATTCGTGACTAAATTTTCTTTTTAACTCAATTGTGCCATCCTTTTTTAATTACCATCCTAATAAATGGTTTGGAATATTTGCTACAGATTTGATATTGTATATGTCAATACTACTATTTCTTAGTTTGATCTTGAGGTGGTTTATGATCTTAAGGATGAATGCAAGAGGGCTTTGCTGGAAAAAGTAGATAACCATCATATAATACTACTAAGTTATATATTATATTTTTAATACTTTGTTTTACTTTTACCAGGTTGAGACCAGTGTGCAGAACTCTTGAGAAAGTCAAAGAAGTATTATATTATTTTTACAAACGAACGCTTCTTTGACCCAGATAATGTTAAAGAAATTAGAGAAGAGTATTACATATGGTTTTAGCTCCACCAAATGTTGAGAGAAGTTGTGCAGATACTCAATGAAAAATATGAGATTGAGGTATTTGTGACTAAATTTTCTTCTTAGCTCAATTGTGTCATCCTTTTTGAATTACTGTGCAACTAAATGGTTTGGAATATTTGCTACTGATTTGATATTGTATATGTCAATACTACTATTTCTTATTTTGATCTTGAGGTGGTTTATGATCTTAATGATGAATGCAAGAGGGCTTTGCTAGAAAAAACTAGATAACCGTCATACAATACTACTAAGTTATATGTTATATTTTTAATAGTTTGTTTCATTTTTGCTAGGTTGAGACCAGAGTGCAGAACTCTTGAGGAAGTCAAAGAAGTATTACATTATTTTTCCAAAGGAACGCCTCTTCGACACAGATAATGTTAAAAAAAGTAAGAGAAGAGTATTACATATGGTTTCAGCTCCACCAAATGTTGAGAGAAGTTGTGCAGATACTCAATGAAAAATTTAAAATTGAGGTATTTGTGACTAAATTTTCGTTTTAGCTCAATTGTTTGATCCTTTTTGAATTACTGTGCAACTAAATGGTTTGGAATATTTGCTATTGATTTGATATTGTATATGTGAATACTACTATTTCTTATTTTGATCTTGAGGTGGCTTATGATCATAATGATGAATGCAAGAGGGCTTTATTGGAAAAAGTAGATAACCATCATACACTACTACTAAGTTATATGTTATATTTTTAATAGTTTGTTTCATTTTTACCAGGTTGAGACCAGAGTACAGAACTCTTGAGGAAGTCAGAGAAGTATTACTTTATTTTTTCAATTGAACGCCTCTTTGATGCAGATAATGTTAAAGAAGTAAGAGAATATTATTACATATGGTTTCAGCTCCACCAAATGCTAAGAGAAGTTGTGCAGATACTCAATGAAAAATTTAAGATTGAGGTATTTGTGACTAAATTTTCTTTTTAGTTCAATTGTGCCATCCTTTTTGAATTATTGTGCAACTAAATGGTTTGGAATATTTGCTACTGATTTGATATTGTATATGTGAATACTACTATTTCTTATTTTGATTTTGAGGTGGGTTATGATCTTAATGATAAATGCAAGAGGGTTTTGCTGAAAAAAGTAGATAACCATCATACACTACTACTAAGTTATATATTGTGTATTGAAAAGAAAAAGATTTCCAGAGTATAATATGTGTATCACATTATTCTCTTATAGTAATGTATGCATCTTCAATTATAACTTATGCTTTATGCTTTATGATGATTATTTATTATATCTTATGATATGATTAGTGAGTTATCCATCCATCCATACTAACTGGAATTCATGTATTCGGATCTCGACGGCGCGAGAGATTCAATGGCTGTTAACGGCAGCCGTTCGACGAGGTCATTCTGGTCTTTTTTTAGGTCGCACAAGAACTATAGGTCGCACAAGAGGTCATTTCCCTTTTTTCCCAATGTTTGTGACTTTCTGTGATTTTGATTTGTTTTATAGTTCATTTGATTTTTAAGTTTGTGGAGTGGTTTTTATCGTGTTATTTTTGCCCTTGGTGTGATTATCATTTCTTCTTAATGTAGTTTGATTTGATATTTGAGATTGGCTATGATTAGTGTGATAGTATTGAGTTTATTAAATTAAAAGTTTATTTGGAAGAGAGATTTTATTTTAAATCACTATTTTTTTATAATCACTATTTTGAATCTCTATGTTTTATAATAAATTCTATTCTATTTTTTCTGTTTGGAAAATTCATGGGTTTTTTATTTTGGATAATTTTGAGTTTTAAAATTTCCTGCGTTGTTTTTTAATAGTTTGTTTCATTTTCACCAGATAGAAACCAGAGTGCAGAACTCTTGAGGAAGTCAAAGAAGTATTACTTTATTTTTTCAAATGAATGCCTTTTTGACGTAGATAATGTAAAAGAAATTAGAGAAGAGTATTACATATGGTTTCAGCTCCACCAAATGTTGAGAGAAGTTGTGCAGATACTCAATGGAAAATTTGAGATTGAGGTATTTGTGACTAAATTTTCTTTTTAGTTCAATTGTGCCATCCTTTTTGAATTATTGTGCAACTAAATGGTTTGGAATATTTGCTATTGATTTGATATTGTATATGTGAATACTACTATTTCTTATTTTGATTTTGAGGTGGGTTATGATCTTAATGATAAATGCAAAAGGGCTTTGTATATGTGAATACTCCTGTAGTTTGGATTTTTTACAATTGTGGTTTTTATTTTTTTTAGTAGGTATTTAGTTCTTTCTGCGTGGATAGTTTTGGGTAGCTGGAAGAATGGGTCTTGCAAGGAATTACTTGAATTTTATTTTTGAATTTACTACTGTGTAATTGTGTTTACTTTATTTCTTCTGAATTTTTGTCAGTCTATTTTTTATTATTTATTATTTTATATCAGTTAAATGTTTTGTATCCTTTATTATTTTGATTGGTAGATTGGGAGGTTGAACAGGGATAGGATAAGAAAAACTATTTGAAGGTCAATGTTGTTAGCTTACCACTGTTCATCACGTATGGTGTTGTTATGCTAATGTATATATTTTGGTGTCTTTGTTTTTGGTTGTGACTGAGGTGTCTCGTGGACGAACAGATTCGCTGCACTGCCTACAACCTTGCTCACCTTCTTAGAGAATCCCTTTTTTGGTTGTTATACTTTCTCCCATGTCTCTGTCATCTGCTTTGGTCCAAATCGTCGTGGTTGTAGTGCTGTCTCAAATGGTTAAGGTGATGTGTTTTCCATGTGTTCTTTGATAATTTTTGGTAGATTATTGATATTTTTGGGTAGAAAACTGATATTTACAGTTGTTGGTTACAGAAATTGTGTATTGCTTACGTAGGTTACTGATCAACTTCATCTCGAATGGGTCCTCAAAATCTCTATTGGTGGCTAAGTACTGGGTGGACATCCATTAGCTGCTGGGTTCGGAGAAAAATTCCTTCTAGCACCAAGTTAAGTTAGATAATTTTTCTTCATATCTATTTTTAGGAAAATTGTTCAAACTTTGATACAATGAAAGAATCTTGTGTTATTCTTGCTCACTATTCAAACACATTGTGTCTTGATGATTGTTGGAGTTTCCACATTTTGTTTGTATTTTAATTTCAATTGATTTTCTTATTCGTGTTTTTAGCGTTACTTTTAGTATGAAAGAACAAGCAACTCGGACAAGGTTCCCAAAGATTTCAACAATTCACTTTGATTCAGTAAACAAGTCCAAAATTACATCAAAGAATATACGAGTCAAGAAGAGGAGTTTAAATAACACAAGGCAGATATCTAAGAAATTCAAGAGGACATATGCAATTAGGATCAAATGAGAAAGCATATGAACAAGGAACAAGGTTGAAAAATAATTAGTTAACTTTTCAAGAAAGAAATCTCAAATAAGAAACTCTTGGCAAACTATGAAAGAATAGATACGTAACCGAGTAGACTCAAGAAATTAACTCCAAACGTTCCCAAAACCCACGATTTATGTTACCTATTACTTCTATCTTGTCTATGATAATTCATTAGTGTTTCTATATACATGAATCATTAATATTAAGTTGGCCATACCTAATATCATGAGAGATGCAACGGTCGACTAACAGCATTAATCAATAGACAATCATGCATTTGAAACTCAAACTCTTGTCACTGGGACAAGTCCTACTGCATGACAGACACTCAGAGTATGCAGTAAAGCATAGTCAGTCCATTCCCAAAACTCTAACGGGAACAAACTTCTCTAATACCATAATATAACACCCTAACTTTTAGCACGTCATGATCATACCAAAAGTAGGAGTTACTAACCTGTTTTCTTTGATTATCTACTTAATATTGAGCCTTTACGTTGATATCGTGTTTTAGGTTTTGAGAAAATTCCAAAAAAAAATCTTGTTTGTTAATAATCAAAATCATTCATCAAAGAACACCAAGTAATAATAATCACATAATTAGTAATAGTAATAAATATTACACAAAAGAATTCAAATGAAACTCAGAAATAATCCCTATCTCTCTGGATAAAATAGAAACTAAAGTAGCAATGGCGAGGGAACTCTATAAAAGTGATAGGAATCATAAGTAAATCTATTAATCGTCTGTAGCTTCATACCGAGTCTTCGAACCTATGTCACTTAAAGGGTGGAAGATTTTGGGGTGAGAACAAAACATGCGTTCTCAGTAGGGAATGGGAATGCCGTAAAAGTAATGATTAAGATGCAAATAATTAACTTTACTTAATAAAACTATTTTTTTATCAAACCTTTGAAAATACTTTTTAATTCTACTTTGGATAATTAATTATTTTTCTTTAAAATTCTAAACTCAAAACAGATTTCAGTCACAAAACTTGTCATACCAACTATCTCTTAGCCACCTAAGTAATTCTTAGTCACAACAACAGTTATTAATCACATCAATACATCCACAAACCAATAGAACAAGTAGGGGATTCAATTCAACACACACCAAGTCGCAATGAGACAAACAACATAATCACAAATAAACAAGACAAGCAAACACAACCAAATGCAAATGTGCAAACAAGAATGATACATGTCTAGTCCTATCGTAGGTAATGAGCTCATTTGTCGGTTTTTACCCGCACCCGACGCAATCCGACTCGCATGTGAGATAAGGCATTCCAGTGGCATAACCTCTGCAAGTTTTTACTTCTTGCAGTCGCTGATTCTCCAGCTAAAGTATGCCAAACATGACCTCTGCAAATACTTGCAGGCGCTGATTCTCCAGCTGAAGCATGTGCCACTTTCTCCGGGAAGCCATTCCATACACACAAGCATCCCCACACAATCATTCACACATCAGCACCTCAACTATTTACTTTCCGCCACCCTCTCATGACCTTTTAGTCATTCCTTAATCACACGTGTCACATTCTCTTATCCCTTTTCTTTCTTATTTTTAACAAACCGAATTCATTTCATAACTTAAAACAAAATCTCTCCTCAAAGTATTGGATTTAAAACATTATACTTTTCTTAATAAATCGAATTTGAAATAGAATAAATCTTTTCCCAACTAAGTAAGCCTCAAATAATTTAACTGTCCAAAACAAATATTTTAAAATCGCATTTCAAATAAAGTCCCAAATTTTATAAAACTTTTGGCAGCACTTTGCCTAAAATTCGGGCTTAGCCACCCTTACGGGTTCCCTCTTTCTCAATAAATCACCAGCCCTTTTTTCAACAATTATCAAATCACCAGAATTTTAATAATAACATATTTTATAGCCATATACTTTTAATAATTCCAAAATTATTTATAAATCCTCAAAATTATTGTTTTAGTTAAGAAATAAATTTTTAAGAAATCAGTTTTGAAATCCAAGCTCAATCTATTTTTTGTTCATAAAACCTCAATCTCTACAATTCACTTATCTTTTTTCTCAATAACAATCAGAACAGCAAGGTACCCCAACCCGTTCAGTTTAGTAACTAATAATTTCTCTAAAAAGCTTGCAACAATGTCCACTATCAACAAATAAATCTTAATTCCACAACTAAATCAAGAAATCAGCATAACCAGGAATTTGAGTAATTAGTCACTTTTAAACAATTAAATCATTATTCACAGCCACAATTCAACCAATTTCATCACCAAATTCAATCATTTTCACAAATAACACAAAATTAATCACGATTTTATCACATTCAACTATATTCACAATCATTAACAATCTCAATTTTATCAATTTTCTTCAATTAGTCAAACGAGATATTTATAAATTATTTGCAGTTACTCACTAAACTTCAGTGACATTCGTAAATTAAAACAATTAATTTTAAAATAAATCTCCTACCTCCGTATGAAATCAAAATCAACGAAAGCTCCAGACATGGTTGTCAAACTCGCGAGTTAACTCGTAAACTCGTACGAGTTTACGAGTTTAGGTAGTGGAATCGAGTTGACTCGGACATAAACTCGTTTCTGGGTAGACTCGGGTTAACTCGGCTAGACTCGGATAAAATCGTGCAAACTCGCAAGTTTGCTAGCGAGTCAGCGAGTTTAATTTCGTTGCCCATTTTTGCCAAAACGGTGTCGTTTTGGCCTAGAAAAAAAAAACCCTACAGCTAAATGGCTAACCCAAACCCGGTAACCTAAACCCACACCCACTAATGAAGAAGTGAAGTTCGAAACCCTAGTGACTCCCTCCACCAAACCCTCACGGTCAGCCTCACTCCTCACTCCCTCCACCATCTAACGGTGACCTTGTCTGCACTGCCACGCAGAGGCCGGACGCCTGAGTCTAGACGGATCCTTCACCTTCTCACCTCCCCTCGCTTCATCCCTCTTCCCCCACCGCTCACCCACGCAGCGTCGCAGAGCCCAATGAAGGACCACCACGCAGAGTCGCAGTCTCGTAGAGCCCACCAGGCCACCACCACGCAGAGTCGCACAGCGCCAGAGCCCACCACCACGCCGTTTGCCTCCCTTCCCCTGTTTTGCCCTCGTCGTCCTTGTTCTATTTTTCTTCACTGAACCACTGCCGATCTGCTTCAAGTGATAAAGTCTGCCCATCTCCAAGGTAATTTTGTTAAACTAATTCAAATGCTAACAATTTTGGTTGCAATTATTCAATTCTGCAAATTTATTAAGGCCCTGATCTGTGTTTGATCTGTTGAAAAAAAATTAATGTGTGAAAAAAACTGATGTTGCTTGCCTGCTTCTATAATCTGTACTTCATGCTTCATGCTTCAATCATGGTTAAAATGTGTGGATAGTGCTTCTGTTATATATATTTTTTCTTTTGTTTTCTGCTTCTGTTATGTAGTTATGTTTAGTTTACTGAAATTTTGAAGTCTGAATTGAAACTCTGAAGTCTGAATTGAAACTCTAAAATATCTTAATTGAAACTCTAAAGTCTGAATTGAAACTCTGAAGTCTGAATTGAAACTCTAAAATATCTGACTGAAACTCTGAAGTCTGAATTGTTAGTTAGTGTTACTGACTTACTGTGTTAGTTTAATTGAAAGTCTGAAGTCTGAATTGTTAGTTTAAATGAAAATGTATCTGTTGTGTGATAAAGTGAGTATTGGAGTATTGGTGGTTGACTGGTTGCTATTGTTTTAATTTGTTTGTGCTTGATCATATTGATGACCTCAAAGGGGGTTCATATGACAATGAGAATGGACTTTTGGGTTAACTGGGTGGTATATTATTCCGAATTACAAAAGTATTGCTTGTTGTACTGCATTTGGAGTGATGATTATTGATTAAGTCTTATGAATTATGATGCTAAAAATTTTTCATCTTTTGAACATTATTGTTGTAAGTGTAGCTGAAACTAGTGTTAGTTATGAATTTAGTTAGTGGATAATCTGAATCTGAATTTGTTGTTTGGGTTGTTGATAAAAAAGGCGTAGTATTTGTAATTTCTTGGTGAACTGCCCTAAAGGAACAGTTTTTCTTTATTCATTGGACACTTCTGACATCTCGAAAACAATGGATAAAGTTGTCAAAATGCTAGAAGATGCCGTAGAATTTGTTGGTGAAGAGAATGTAGTGCAAATTGTTACAGATAATGCTGCTAATTATAAGGCTGCTGGAGAAAGAATGATGGAGACTAGAAAAAAATTTTGTATTGGACACCATGTGCTGCACACTGCATAGATTTGATATTGGAGGATTTTGAAAAGAAGCTAAAGGTGCATGAAACAAGAAAAAGGTTGGTCTACAGCTTCCTGACTTTCATTATGCTAGAGGCCTCTTTGGTAATGAAACTGCAAAGAGTAGTAGGAAGACCATGCTACCTACTAAGTGGTGGGACTTCTATGGAGATAGTTGTCCAGAACTAAAGAAGTTTGCTATCCGAGTTCTAAGCTTAACTTGTAGTTCATCTGGTTGTGAGCGTAATTGGAGTGCATTTGAACTGGTAATTCCTTATTCCTTACTTCCTTAGAACTATTCATTATTTATTTTAATTTTAATTTTTGTATTTTTATTAACTATTGGCACTATATGTTTGTAGGTTCATACAAAGAGAAGAAATCGGTTGCATCAAAAGAAAATGAATGATTTAGTGTATGTGATGTATAATTTGAAGTTAAAGGGCAAGCAAATTAGAAAAACTCCAGAACTTGAATTTGATGCAGTGCATTCTGATGATGAGTGGATAACTGAGGATGTTAATGAAAATATTGCTGAAAGTGTTGAGCATTCTCACTTGCCAACAAATGACAATACTAATGATGATCCAAATAGTAATGAATTTGCTATTCCAGGTATGAATATTAATGAATTCAACATCGGTGAGGGAGGTGAGAATGAGTTAATTAGGGATCCACAACAAAATTTAATAGAGGAAGAAGATGAACATGTGAATGATGATGATGATTTTGTTGGCCGTGTTGAACCTGAGGCTGAAAGAAATGATGTTTCTGATGAAGATGGTGAAGATGATGATATTGATGCCATGGAAGATGAAGATATTGGAGGATTTGAGTTTTAGAGTTTATTAGAAATTTAATTGTTGCTTTGTTGTTTTCTTTTGTGTTTTGGTTATGTCTTATGAACCTTTGATTGTGTAATTGTGTGTTTTATGTTGAACTAGATAGATACTTGTGAAGGATTTAAATGTGTGATCCAAAATACTTGTTGTAACTTGTAATTTTAGTATTAGGTTAATTTATTATGTGTTTTGATGTTGAAATTGTTAGGTTTGAATGTCTATATCTAAGTAAATATATATATTATACATGATATATATTTTTTAAAAAAATATATAATAGGTAAACTCGTACGAGTCTACGAGTCGAGTCTAGGTTAGCTCCACGAGTTTACCTAGACTCGCGAGTTTGACAACCTTGGCTCCAGAGAAGCTTTCTCATTGAGCTGCTAAAAAGGAAAGCATCAGAAATCGTCTGTGTCTCCTAGAACTCCAATTGGCCGAACTCAAAGGGAAGGGCAACTACGTCACTGTCAACTTCTACCGGACAAAAGTAACTCCAACGTGTAGAGGAGGAAGATACGAACACTTTTACCCGATTAGATTTTTAATTGGAGTTACGAATCAAAAGAAATCGAAAAAAGAAAATAGAAGGAACTCACAGTTTTCACCATGAAATTCGGCCACTCTCTCCTTCGTTTGGATAACATGCAAGCTCGGTTATTGCACAATGAATGTGCTTAATGGATTTGATGATGATTTGGGCAAAAAAGGGTGGTTTTCAAAAATGCAGGATGTTACAAAATAAAATTATTTTGAAAAAAATATATACATAATTTTTTTTACTCTTAAAGTGTTTAACATTTAGAAAAAAAATGTTGTAAAATATATTTATATTTTGTGACAAATAATTAACTTGTTACAAATAATATTGAATTTTGTGACAAATTAATTTTTTATTACAAAACAATTGGAGTTTTTGAAACAAAAAACAAAATTTGTTATAAAATATTTTGAATTTTTGCAACTAATTTTTTTTGTTACAAAATATTATAATATTTTGTAACAAAATACCATCTCGTTACAAAAACTAACATAATTTGTAACAAAATAAAACAGGTTGTTACAAAATATTATCATATTTTGCAACAACTTGTAATGTTGTTACAAAATATTATTCTTTTGTAACAATCACATATTATTATTACAAAATACTATTTTTTTGTAACAATTTTAAATTTGATACAAATTTTTGTTACAAATGTTCCATTTTCTTGTAGTGAATCCACAACCAAATTCAATCTAACATCATAATATTCACTATAATCAACATAGAGTTCACTAATTCAACATTTCACAAAGGAATTGAGGGTACTTATCTGACCCACAGCTCCAACAACTGATCCTCTAAGTCGCAACCTTCTCTTTATCTGTCACCGGAGACGACCGTCACTAGTTACCAGCCTCAAAGTCACGTTGGTCCGCTTCACAATGTTGTGTTCGACTGCTTCTCGATGCTCGTTGGTGGACGAAATTGTGATTCATTTGTTATTCCATTTTGCAAAATTCATTGCTTTTCATTCCCTGGTAATGGCGCCAAAAACATGATGCCAATACCATAGTTCACAACTCCGTTCAACTAACCAGCAAGTGTACTGGGTCGTCCAAGTAATAAACCTTACGCGAGTAAGGGTCGATCCCACAGAGATTGTTGGTATGAAGCAAGCTCTGGTCACCTTGTAAATCTCAGTTAGGCAGATTAAATTGGTTTATGGGTTTTCGAAAATTAATAATAAAAAGAAAATAACAAGGATAGAAATACTTATGTAATTCAATAGTGGAAATTTCAGATAGGCTTGTGGAGGTGCTGTACTCCTCTTGAAACTCTACTTCACTACTCACTCTTTCTTCAATCCTTCTTACTCCTTTCCATGGCAAGCTGTATGTAGGGCATCACTATCATCAATGGCTACTTTCAATCCTCTCGGGAAAATAGTCCTATGCGCTGTCACTGCACGGCTAATCGTCTGGAGGCATCACCCATGGTTGAGGGCTACATCCCATCCTCTCAGTTGGCTACATCCCGTCCTCTCAGTGAAAACGTTCCTATGCTCTGTCACAGCACGGCTAATCATCTGTCGGTTCTCAATCAGGTTGGAATAGAATCCATTGATTCTTTTGCATTTGTCACTAACGCCCAACCTTCAGGAGTTTGAAGTTCGTCACAATCATTCAATACCGGAATCCTACTCGGAATACCACAGACAAGGTTAGACTTTCCGGATTCCCAGGATCCTACTCGGAATACCACAGACAAGGTTAGACTTTCCGGATTCCCAGGATCCTACTCGGAATACCACAGACAAGGTTAGACTTTCCGGATCCTCATGAATGCCACCATCTATCTAGCTTATACCACGAAGATTATGTTGGGGAATCTAAGAGATATGCGCCCGGCCTAAGGTAGAACGGAAGTGGTTTTCAGTCACGCACGTTCATAGGTGAGAATGATGATGAGTGTCACGGATCATCACATTCATCAAGTTAAGTGTAACGTATATCTTGGAATAAGAATAAAAGAGAATTGAATAAAAAGTAATAGTGATTGTATTGAAACCTGAGGTACAGCAGAGCTCCACACCCTTAATCTATGGTGTGCAGAAACTCCACTGTTGAAAATACATAAGTAAAAGGTTCAGGCATGGCCGAATGGCCAGCCCCCTGAATGATCAAGAGACCGAATTATCAAAGACTAAACTGTCAAAAGATGTCTAATACAATAGTAACTTATCCTATTTATACTAGACTAGCTACTAGGGTTTACATGAGTAAGTTATTGATGCATAAATCCACTTCCGGGGCCCACTTGGTGCATGCTTGGGCTGAGCTTGATCTATCCACGAGCTGAGGCTTTTCTTGGAGTTGAACTCCAAGTTATGACGTGTTTCGGGCGTTCAACTCCGGATCATGATGTTTTGGGCGTTCAACTCTGGATCATGACGTTTTTCTGGCGTTTAACTCCAGACAGCAACATGTACTTGGCGTTCAACGCCAAGTTACGTCGTCAATTTCCGAATAAAGTATGGACTATTATATATTGCTGGAAAGCTTTGGATGTCTACTTTCCAACGCCGTTGAGAGCGCGCCATTTGGAGTTCTGTAGCTCCGTAAAATCCATTTCGAGTGCAGGGAGGTCAGATTCCAACAGCATCAGCAGTCCTTTTGTCAGCCCTTTTCAGAGTTTTGCTCAAGTCCCTCAATTTCAGCCAGAATTTATCTGAAATCACAGAAAAACACACAAACTCATAGTAAAGTCCAGAAATGTGAATTTAACATAAAAACCAATGAAAACATCCCTAAAATAGCTTGAACTTACTAAAAACTACCTAAAAACAATGCCAAAAAGCATATAAATTATCCGCTCATCACAACACCAAACTTAAATTGTTGCTTGTCCCCAAGCAACTGAAAATCAAATAGGATAAAAAGAAGAGAATATACTATAAATTCCAGAATATCAATGAATATTATTTATGATTAGATGAGCGGGACTTGTAGCCTTTTGCTTCTGAACAGTTTTGGCATCTCACTTTTTCCTTTGAAGTTCAGAGTGATTGGCGTCTCTGGGAACTTAGAATTTTGGATAGTGTTATTGACTTTCCTAGTTAAGCATGTTGATTCTTGAACACAGCTACTTATGAGTCTTGGCCCTGGCCCTAAGCACTTTGTTTTCCAGTATTACTACCAGATACATAAATGCCACAGACACATAACTGGGTGAACCTTTTCAGATTGTGACTCAGCTTTGCTAGAGTCCCCAGTTAGTGGTGTCCAGAGCTCTTAAGCACACTTTTTTTGCTTAGGATCACGACTTTAACCACTCAGTCTCAAGCTTTTCACTTGGACCTTCATGACACAAGCACATGGTTAGGGACAGCTTGATTTAGCCGCTTAGGCCTGGATTTGATTTCCTTGGGCCCTCCTATCCATTGATGTTCAAAGCCTTGGATCCTTTTTACCCTTGCCTTTTGGTTTTAAGGGCTATTGGCTTTTTCTGCTTGCTTTTTCTTTTTCTTTCTATTTTTTTTCGCCACTTTTTTTTTCACAAGCTTTTGCTTTTTCACTGCTTTTTCTTGCTTCAAGAATCGATTTCATGATTTTTCAGATCATCAATAACATTTCTCTTTGTTTATCATTCTTTCAAGAGCCAACAATTTTAACATTCATAAACAACAATATCAAAAATATGCACTGTTCATTCATTCATTCAGAAAACAAAAAATTATTGCCACCACATCAATATAATTAAATTAAATTCAAGGATAAATTCGAAATTCATGTACTTCTTGTTCTTTTGAATTAAAACATTTTTCATTTAAGAGAGGTGAAGGATTGATGGATTTTATTCATAGCTTTAAGACATGGTTACATACTAATGATCATGAAATAAAGACACAAAAAATAGATAAACACAACATTGAAAACCGAAAACAGAAAGAAATAAAGAACAAGGAATGAATCCACCTTTAGTGGCGTCTTCTTCTTGAAGGACCAACAATGTCCTTAAGCTCTTCTATGTCCCTTCCTTGCCTTTATTGCTCCTCCCTCATTGCTCTTTGGTCTTCTCTTATTTC
>NC_029772.3:53456692-53457037 GCF_000817695.3 Arachis duranensis | reverse complement strand
AGGGATCTCTCTTGCTTGCTCCATCCTCTTCTTGGTGATGGGCTTATCCTCTTCGATGGAGGTGTCTCCTTCTATGATAACTCCAGCTGAGTAACATAGATGGCAAATAAGGTGAGGGAAAGCTAGCCGTGCCATGGGTGAGGGCTTGTCGGCTATTTTGTAGAGTTCATTGGAGATGACCTCATGAACTTCTACTTCCTCTCTAATCATGATGCTGTGAATCATGATGGCCCGATCCACAATAACTTCAGATCGGTTGCTAGTGGGAATGATGGAGCATTGAATGAACTCCAACCATCCTCTAGCCACAGGCTTGAGGTCCAGTCTTCTTAGTTGGACTGGCTT
>NC_029772.3:53455897-53456682 GCF_000817695.3 Arachis duranensis | reverse complement strand
GGATCTCATGTCGGATTTCCGGATACTCATTCTTTTTGAGCTTGAAAGGGACCTCGGGGATCACCTTCTTCTTTGCCACAACATCATAGAAGTGGTCTTGATGGCTCTTGGAGATGAATCTTTCCATCTCCCATGACTCGGAGGTGGAAGCTTTTGTCTTCCCTTTTCCTTTTCTAGAGGATATTCCGGCCTTAGGTGCCATTGATGGTGATGGAAAAACAAAAAGCTTATGCTTTTACCACACCAAACTTAAAATATTGCTCGCCCTCGAGCAAGAAAGAAAAGAAGAGAAGAAGAAGAAGAAGAGAATAGGGTAGAGAGGGAGAGAGGTAGGTTCGGCTAAGTGGGAGAAGATGGGTTTGTGTTGTGTGAAAATGAAGGAGAATGGAAGGGTATTTATAGGGAGAGGGGGTAGTGTGGATTCGGTCATTAGGGTGGGAATGGGTGGGGAAATGGTTTGAATTTTTGAAGGTAGGTGGGGTTTATGGGGAAGAGTGGGTTGATGTGAGTGGTGAATGGGGTAATTGGGAAGAGGAATTGAGGTGATTGGTGAGAGTTGTTGGGAAGTGTGACATGGGGAAGAGTAATCACAAAAATAGGATTAGGAGGTAAGGTGGGAATATGTTAGGTGGGGATCCTGTGGGGTCCACAGATCCTGAGGTGATCCTGTGGGGTCCACAGGATCTGAGGTGTCAAGGAATTCTATCCCTGCACCAAATAGGCATGTAAAATGCCTTTGCACACCATTCTGGCGTTTAAACGCCCATTGGTGCACGTTCTGGGTG
>NC_029772.3:53455482-53455703 GCF_000817695.3 Arachis duranensis | reverse complement strand
AGTGCTCTGTTCTGGCGTTGAACGCCGGCCAGATGCATCTTACTGGCGTTGAACGCCAGCCTGTGCGTCCTCCAGGGTGTGAATTTTTTCTTCTGCTGTTTTTGATTCTGTTTTTAATTTTTATGATTTTTTCGTGACTCCTTATGATCATGTACCTAATAAAACACAAAATAACAATAAAATAAAAATTAGATAAATAAAATTGGGTTGCCTCCCAACAA
>NC_029772.3:53454378-53455260 GCF_000817695.3 Arachis duranensis | reverse complement strand
GGCTCTTCTTGACTCTGAACTGAGAGAAGCTCTTTGTGCTCACTCTTTTTTGTCACAGAGGGATGACCATGTGCCTTAAACACAAGGTAGTCCCCATTCAATTGAAGGACTAATTCACCTCTGTTGACATCTATCACAGCTCCTGCTGTGGCTAGGAAAGGTCTTCCAAGGATGATGCAATCATCCTCTTCCTTCCTAGTGTCTAAGATTATGAAATCAGCAGGGATGCAAAGGCCTTCAACCTTTACTAGCACGTCCTCTAGTATTCCATAAGCTTGTCTCAATGACTTGTCTGTCAATTGTAATGAGAACAAGGCAGGTTATACCTCAATGATCCCCAACTTCTCCATTACAGAGAGTGGCATAAGATTTATCCCTGACCCCAGATCACACAGAGCTTTTTCAAAGGTCATGGTGCCTATGGTACAAGGTATTAGGAACTTGCCAGGATCTTGTTTCTTTTGAGGTAGAATTTGCTGATTCCAAGTATCTAGTTCACTAATGAGCAAGGGAGGTTCACTTTCCCAAGTCTCATTACCAAACAACTTGGCATTCAGCTTCATGATAGCTCCTAAGTATTGAGCAATTTGCTCTCCAGTCACATCTTCATCCTCTTCAGAGGATGAATAGCCTTCAGAGCTCATTAATGGCAGAAGGAGATTTAATGGAATCTCTATGGTCTCTATATGAGCCTCAGATTCCTTTGGATCCTTAATAGGAAACTCCTTCTTGCTTGAGGGATGTCCCAGGAGGTCTTCCTCACTAGGATTTTCGTCCTCCTCCTCCCTTGTGCATTTGGCCATATTGATCACATCAATGGCCTTGCACTCTCCTTTTGGATTCTCTTCTGTATTGCTTGGGAGAATACTGGGAGGAGTTTCA
>NC_029772.3:53452338-53453891 GCF_000817695.3 Arachis duranensis | reverse complement strand
AGGTGAATAGATCCATCTGCAGAATGGTCCAATGACATTTTCAAAATTTCAGAGAGACCATAATAGAATATATCTAATATGGTCCATTCTGAAAACATGTCAGATGGACACCTTTTGGTCAGCTGCTTGTATCTTTTCCAAGCTTCATAGAGGGATTCACCGTTTTTTTGTTTGAAGGTTTGAACATCCACTCTCAGCTTGCTTAGCTTTTGAGGAGGAAAGAATTTATCCAAGAAGGCTGTGACCAGCTTATCCCAGGAGTCCAGGCTATCCTTAGGTTGTGAATCCAACCATATTCTAGCTCTGTCTCTTACAGCAAAAGGGAAAAGCATGAGTCTGTAGACTTCAGGATTAACTCCATTCGTCTTTACAGTATCACAGACTTGCAAGAATTCAGTTAAAAACTGATAAGGATCTTCCGATGGAAGTCCATAAAACTTGCAGTTTTGTTGCATTAAGGCAACTAGCTGAGGTTTCAGCTCAAAGTTATTGGCTCCAATGGCAGGAATGGAGATGCTTCTTCCATCAAACTTGGACGTTGGCTTTGTGAAGTCACCAAGCATTCTCCTTGCATTATTATTATTTTCGGCTGCCATCACCTTCTCTTGTTCGAAAATTTCTAAAAGGTTGTTTCTGGATTGCTGTAATTTAGCTTCTCTTAATTTTCTCTTCAGAGTCCTTTCAGGTTCTGGATCAATTTCAACAAGAGTGCCTTTTTCCCTGTTCCTGCTCATATGAAAGAGAAGAAAACAAGAAAAGAAAAAGGAATCCTCTATGTCACAGTATAGAGATTCCTTTATGTTAGTAGAAGGAGAAAGGGGTAGAAGAATCCAAACACAAAAGATATAATAAGTTCAGATTTTTAGATGAAGAGAGGTGAAGATAAGTGTTAGTAATTAATTAATTAAATATAAGAAGAAAAGAGAGGGAGAAATTTCGAAAATAATTTGAAAAAAAAAGGTTAGTAAATTTTCGAAAATTAAAAGGTATTAAAATTAAAACATGAAACACTTAATTAATTAAAAAGAATTTTTGAAAAGGAGAGAGATATTTTCGAAAATTAGAGAGGGAAAAGTAGTTACTTGGTTTTGAAAAAGATAAGAAACAAACAAAGAGTTAGTTAGTTGATTGAAAAAGATTTGAAATCAAATTTTGAAAAGGATAAGAAGATAAGAAGTTAGATAAGATATTTTTGAAATCAAATTTTGAAAAAGATAAAGTTTTTGAAAAAGATAAGATAAAAGATAAAAAGGATTTTTAAGAAAAAGATATTTTTGAAAAAGATTTAATTTTTAAAATTACTTAACTAACAAGAAACTAAAAGGTAAGATTCTAGAACTTAAAGATTGAACCTTTCTTAACAAGAAAGTAACAAACTTCAAATTTTTGAACCAATCACATTAATTGTTAGCTAATTTTCGAAAATTAGATGTAAAGATAGGAAAAATATTTTGAAAATATTTTGAAAAAGATTTTTGGAATTTTCAAAAAATAGAAAAAAAATGAAAAAGATATAATTTTTGAAAAAGATTTTGAAAAGATAAGATTTTTAA
>NC_029772.3:53451331-53452164 GCF_000817695.3 Arachis duranensis | reverse complement strand
ATTTTTGATTTTTTTTTATGAGAGAGAAAAACAACAAAAATACTCAATGCATGAAATTTTTAGATCAAAGCAATGAATGCATGCAAGAATGCTATGAATGTCAAGATGAACACCAAGAACACTTTGAAGATCATGATGAACATCAAGAACATAATTTTGAAAAATTTTTTATGCAAAGAAAACATACAAGACACCAAACTTAGAAATCTTGAATGCATGGAAAATATGAATGCAAAAGTGCACATGAAAAACAACAAACAACATAAAACAAGAAATCATCAAGATCAAACAAGAAGACTTTGTCAAGAACAACTTGAAGATCATGAAGAACACTATGAATGCATGAGATTTTCGAAAAATGCAAGAAAAATTTTTAAAGCATGCAATTGACACCAAACTTAAAAATTAACACAAGACTCAAACAAGAAACACAAAATATTTTTTATTTTTATGATTTTCTAATTTTTTTGTATCTTTTTTTATTTTTTTTCGAAAAACATGGTTAGAAAAACGAAAAAGAAAAGAAAATTTTAAAAAAGATTTTTGAAAAGAAAATTACCTAATCTGAGCAACAAGATGAACCATCAGTTGTCCATACTCGAACAATCCCCGGCAACGGCGCCAAAAACTTGGTGGACGAAATTGTGATTCATTTGTTATTCCATTTAGCATGTACACAAAAACTATTGTGGCTCTTGGTTAAATTCACAACTCCGTTCAACTAACCAGCAAGTGTACTGGGTCGTCCAAGTAATAAACCTTACGCGAGTAAGGGTCGATCCCACAGAGATTGTTGGTATGAAGCAAGCTATGGTCACCTTGTAAATCTCAGT
>NC_029772.3:53432714-53450620 GCF_000817695.3 Arachis duranensis | reverse complement strand
TTGGGCTGAGCTTGATCTATCCACGAGCTGAGGCTTCTCTTGGGGTTGAACTCCAAGTTATAACGTGTTTTGGGCATTCAACTCCGGATCATGACGTTTTTTTGGCGTTTAACTCCAGACAGCAGCATGTACTTGGCGTTCAACGCCAAGTTACGTCGTCAATTTCCGAATAAAGTATGGACTATTATATATTGATGGAAAGCTCTGGATGTCTACTTTCCAACGCCGTTGAGAGCGTGCCATTTGGAGTTCCGTAGCTCCGGAAAATCCATTTCGAGTACAGGGAGGTCAGATTCCAACAGCATCAGCAGTCCTTTTGTCAGCCCTTTTCAGAGTTTTGCTCAAGTCCCTCAATTTCAGCCAGAATTTACCTGAAATCACAGAAAAACACACAAACTCATAGTAAAGTCCAGAAATGTGAATTTAACATAAAAACCAATGAAAACATTCCTAAAAGTAGCTTGAACTTACTAAAAACTACCTAAAAACAATGCTAAAAAGCGTATAAATTATCCGCTCATCACTCGTCTGTTGGAATTGAACTGTTGAAGATGCTTCACGCAACGATGTTGCACGTACTACTTCTCAGTGACGACGACCCTAAACAAATGATTGAAAATGAGTTTCCTCTTCTTTTCTTTTTTTTTAAATGGTCATTTCTTTTTTTTCTTTTTTGTTTAAAATGGCCATTTCTTTTTTGGAATATTTTTGGCAGAATATACTTTAATATTACTCTATTTTTCAATGAGACCCAATTACTATTATCTTAACACAATTCCGTCCATTTCTATCAGACAAAAAATGGCCCAACAACCACACTTTTTCTGGAGTCCAATTCTTTTTCATCACATAATTCCTTAAACAAATATGGACACCAAGTGGCAATTATATTGCCCCTTAATCAGGTTGCATCAAATTCAAACCCCTACTGATACTGATACTGGGATGAGGTTTAAGAAAATCTCAAAGTGTGGATGTGTGAGTAGTGTAATGACAAAAAAAAATAAATTTGGACACTAAGCTCAAACAGGAATCATGATCCTCAATTACAACAGATAAATAAATGACTCTCAACCCAAGCATCTTATAGACACATATTATTCTTATTGTGTGACAGCTACCTTCAACATCACAACCCAACCATCTTATAAACACGTATTATTCTCATTGTGTGGTACCTACTGTCAGCATCACATGACGATTTACACTGTTAGCATCATACCATTTTTCTATCTATTTATACTAATTTTATACAAATATTTAACTATGACTCAATCTAACTATTCATACTCTTGTTCCACTTTGAGCAGAGCTTTCTTGATGGGCAAACCCATTGAAAATAAGAGTTCCTTACTCGGTTATCAAAACTCAACGCTTATTCTATATGCTTTGTAACATTTTTATATTGTTCAACAAGTTAAGGTAGTTTATTTTTATTTATTTAATTGTTTATCAATTGATGTTTTATTGTAGTTCTTAAAATATGGTTTGTTCATGCATTTAATTAAGATGCACTATTTATAATTTGATTTAAGTCACTTTTTAATTTTTGTTGCTACTTTTTAATTAAGATGCACTATTAAGATACACAAGGTTTGATCTCATATTCTTTTCATTCAATTTGTTCCATACATCAAAGCTTTGCAGATTTTCCATTTTGTTTTGTTTTGTTTTAAGCTTTTAGAAACTTCAGATCATTGGAATAGCCTTTGACCACTTGTCTTTAGTGATTTCAGTAGCTTAGATATGAGCATTTTGTGCTTTGTAACGTGCATTGTGCTTGAATGTGATGTTGATTTTGTTACCTTCATTTATTTTTTTTGTTTTGTTCTTTTTGATAAATCTCAGGCTTTGTCAAAATCACTTGGATTTCTTGTTTTTGGTGGGGGCAATCTTGTCACTTCTCAGTAGATTTAGATGTTTGTACTTTGAATTATGGACTATTCAATATTCATGTTATAGAAGGATTCAAATCTTAAAAGAAATAAGCATACTACAACTCATCTGAGAAGTAATCAAGCTGAATAAGAAAAGAACTATAACAGAAACATGAAAAAAGTTGATATAGGCTATGATAACAACTTTCATTCATCGCCGTAATCACTTGACAGTTGAGTAATCTACACTAGCTCAGTTATTATTCTTCTTTGAATGCCAAGTTTTCTGTTTGATGTTAGTTATTGCACAATGGTAGCTTTTCTTTCCTTAGCTTATTTACTATATATAATACCTAGTTCTTAGTATAAACTCCCTAAGTTTCATTCTTTCTCATTGCTTTGTCCCCAAATCTTACAAACTAGCTTTAATAATGTGGTCTGAAAATGAAATCATATTATTTACATTTGTCTCAGGTTTTGAGGACTAACATAAATACTGGATTGAAGATTTATCTCATTATCAACTATTTTGCTGGAATATTAGAGCATATAAATAATGCCAGTTGCCAATAAAGACTTGGATTATGCATTCCTAAATGCAGGAGCAAACCGGTATCCTTACAATCCATTTATGTTAAATTTCCTTATATTATGTGTTAAATCTACTGAATATCGACTATCCTCTAATTATCTTCAGGTTCAGTTTTTAATTTTTTATTTTTTTGATGTGCTAAAGAAAATTACAAATAAACTTGTATCTGCTATCATTAGATGAATTTCTTCTTTGTTATTAAGGTTATGCCAAGAAAGGAAGTTGGAAAATTGTTTTTTTTTTTTGCATTTTAATAGTGGCCTATTTTAAAAAGAAGTTGGTGGGCACATTGAAGTGGTAACCGGGAGACTTAACTTTTTAGTTTAATCTTTGTCTCCTAATTCTTCCAAATTTGTGTTTCACATAAAAGAAGAAATTTTGTTATAAAATGGACTTCTTTTTTTTTACCGGCTTTTTTGTTTTTCACTAAATTTTCAATTTTAGAGGCTTAGAAAGTTGGTGTATTGAGAACCAGCAATTAGTTCCAATGTCAAAATCAAGCCATGGAAGATTTTATACTGAAAGTACATATATAGTTCTGAATGTAAGATCCTTTCACTGTTTCACTATATTTTTTTTTACTTTACCTTGCTGCTTTTGGATTTCAACTTCACCATAATGTTATTTTTAGTAGTTTTCTCTTTTTTGTATGTGAAATTAATACCTTTTGTGTTTATGGAAAATAGGCAATTTTTTCGAAATTTGGCACTCCCCAGTACGACATACATTATTGGCTGGAAAATAAAACAAAGAAGGTTGTTTATCCACTCTTGTTTCTTTCAGGAACATTTGTTTTAAGCTTTATTACACTTGGATCTTCAGCCCTTAGCCTTAATGCAGTTCAACATTTTTCTATAGACGTATAATTTTGGTGGAAAAACAAATATAGGAGAGGATGAAGATGGTGAACGTACATGTGAAGAGTGATTATTTTATTGTAGTTGTGATGCTGCTTAGTTAATAGATTTTAAATGATGTAATTAGTAATTTGAGAGTGTTGTTTACTTATTGTTGTTGTTGTCTATGGTATTGAATTGATGAGTATTTTGGTTATTATTTAAGTGTTGTTTACTTTTATTTGTTAAGGTGTAGGTTTTATGTTGATGGTTTTTTAATATTTGATGGATTAGATGTAAAAATTTAGTAAAAAATTGATAATTAAAAAATTAGGATCAGCCATGGAAATTTGGTCACTAAAATGCTTGGTTGTTAATTAGCGACTAAAATGTTGGTTTCTAAAATACTGGTCTACACTTAGCGACTGAATTAGAAACTGAAAAACTAGTCGCAAATTAGCGACCGAAAAATTGGTCACCATTTAGCGACCGATTTACTCAGAGACCGATTTAGCGACGGAAAATTTGGTCACAATTCAGTGACCGATTTTGTTAGCAACCGATTTAGCGACTGATACTCTTTGGTGAGGGTTTGATAGCCATGTTAAAAAACCAGTTGCTAAAATTAGTCATTAAAGTTTAGCGATCGAAGTTGGCCACTATTTTCTGATTAGCAACCATGGTTTTAGCGACCACTCAAATCAGTCGCTAAATCTTTAGCGACCGATTTTCAAAAAAAAATCGATCGCTATTCCGGTAATTTTTTGTAGTGTATCTTTATTTGATTTCAGAAATTGTTAAAAACTCAGAATTCAAACTTAGAAAGGTAATTAGGATAGTATAAAATCTCAATGCCCATATGGTGGAAAAGAATGAATTCATTGAGTACTATAAAATAATACAAAATACCAAAATATTAACTACAACCAACTCCTATATATATAGTACATTCCCTCACAAATTCAATGTTATGTTTCTGAATTTGTTCATCGGATTCATGGGATGATAGTGGCATAGGCTAGGGAATACTATTTTATTCCAAATTTGAATTGGGGGAGGATATAACAAAGGACTTTTACCCATGGTTTTTTCATCAAGCCAACATTGCAGCTGTTATTTTGATTGTTAATTATTATATATTTTGTCTAGAAGCTTTAGATAAATTATATTTATATATTTATTTAGAATCTATTATATATAATAGAGATATGAAACTAATTTAGTTATTTTTAAAATATCTTTTATTGTATATAATTTATAAAAAAATGTTATTTGATATTTAAATTCAATACTCTTTTAAATAAAATACTTATCATCTTAATTAATAATAAGGGAAATTTACTGATACACGAAAACTTGTCTCTCAACAAATTTCCCTTCGGCAAGTATACCGAATTGTCGTCAAGTAAAAACTCACAATACAGTGAGGTTGAATCCCATAGGGATTGATTGGTCAAGCAACTTTAGTTGGAAGAGTATGCTAGTTGAGCTAAATAGAGTATAAGTTGAGAATTGCAGAAAATTAAATGGCGGGAAAGTAAATAGCAGAAAATAAAGTGCAGAATCTTAAATGGGAATTTGGGGAAGTGAGCATGGAAATCAATGGCAAAAATTAAAAAGAATGGGTAAGATCAGAAATGGGAAATTCATTGGGCTCAAGAGATGTTGTATTCTCCGGATCAAGTTCATTTTCATCTCTCCCTCAATCAATGCATCTATTGATCTCCTTGGCAATCTTAGGTGATTGGATCCCAATTCCTTGGCAATCCAATCTCTCTAAGCTTGAACAATTGCCCAATTCCTTGATTTAATTGCTCATGGGAAGAGATGAAGTATGGTCACTAATTATACCACGTATATTTCCAAATCAAAGTGTTGGGAGGATTACATGTCACTATATCCGCCCAGACCCCAATTTGGTCCAACATGAGAAAGCATTTCTAGCATGATCTCCTCATCCCTTTTCCAAGGCTCAGAGGAGACCCAATTTTGGAGAGTTTCTTTTCCAAGACAACTAACCAATTGAATTAAGATCGAAAGCTTTATAGTAAATCAAAAGAGAAGAAAGAAGAAGAAGAATGAAAACTATAATTGATCCATTAAATTACAACAGAGCTCCCTAACCCAATCAAAGGGGTTTAGTTGTTCATAGCTCTAGAAATGAAAAATGGCAGAAAATAATACATGCTTCAAAATGCAGAAAAGTAAATATACAGAGGGTAGTTCTCTAAAGTACCAAAAGCTCCCGTATAGTTCAAAACTACTCCTATATATACCACTCTTCTTGATCTTCTAGTGAGTTCTTCAAGTCTTGGTGTGGGCCTGAGATCTTGAGTTGAAGCAGTTACAATCTTTAGTGGGCTCAGCTTGCAGAAAGGTGTGAGTTAGGCATGGGCGTTAATGATGTTAACGTTTAAGTGAAATTGTGGGTTCGATAACGTTAGTGGCAATCACCTTTTTCACTAACGTTCCAACCCCATATAGTCCATGTTAACTTCAATGTTAGTAGCACAAACGTGACTACTAACATTGCCTTATGAACCTTCGCAAGCGTTATTGGGACTTACCTTTCCCAATAACGTTGCCTTATGCCCCTCTTTCCCAACGTTAGAGTTCACGTTAGTTTAACTAATGTGACTCTTAACGTGGGCATGCCCATCTTTGAGAGTGTTAGTGACACTTACCTTTGTCACTAACGCTCCAAACGCCCCTACTCTCCACGTTAGAGTTCACGTTAACTAGGTTAACGTGGCCACTAACGTGGTAGTGAATGCAATCTCCAACATTAGTGACAAAGGTGAGTGTCACTAACGTTGGCTCATCAATCTTAGCTCCACGTTAACTTTCACGTTAGTGGTCTTAACGTGACCACTAACGTGGGCAATGCTAGCTTGATCCAACGTTAGTGACAAAGGTAAGTGTCACTAACATTGGCATTGTTCCTCCCTTCCACGTTAGAGTTCACGTTAACTAAGTTAACGTGACTCTTAAACATGGCTCATTGCCAATTTTTGGAGCATTAGTGGTGTTCACGTTTACCACTAACGCTGGAGCTCTCTTCATCTCCACGTTAACTACCACGTTAACCTAGTTAACGTGGCAATTAACGTGGGCTTATGATGGCTTCGCAGGCGTTATTGGTGATCACTTTTCTCATTAACGTTGCAAGCTCATTCCCATTCCACGTTAGTGGTCACGTTAACTAGATTAACGTGGCTACTAACGTGGTTCTTCCTTGCTTCCTTTGTCTTGAAATCAAGCAAATAAAGTGAATCAAAGCTCTAGCCAAAGTCATGAGATTATGCATCATCAATTTGTCATTCAATTCTTGCGAAATCCTCATGAAATCATGTAAAATTCACAATAGTTGCTTGAATCAAGGTGCAAGTATATTTTCATCCAAAACTTGCCTTATTCACTAAGAAAATGCATGAAACTACCCTAAAACAGTAAAGAAAAAGTCAGTGAAATTGGCCTAAATGCCCTGGCATCATTTACCCATTTAAATAAAGGGGCAACCAATATTACCAGATTACACATTATGCAAACTGGATACCGAAATGTATTTTTTCCCTAAATTATGTAAACCGCGACAGGGGTATCACGGTTTACAATATGAACGTAAACCGTTATAGGGGTGTCGCGGATTACGTTGGCCATGAACCATCACATAAACCGCTACATGGGTGTCGTGGTTTATGTGTATTTATGATACGTGCATAAACTGCTACAGGGGTGTAGCGGTTTATGCTTTAGTGTGTACTTAGGTCATTTTTCATGGAGAATGAGTTCTTGGATGAAAGTTTAACTTCTGTATAGCGTAACATAGGTTGCTGATTTGATTTAATTGAAATTAGCCTGTGTACTCATAGAATTATCAAGAAAATTTGAACCTAGAGAGAATCCTTAGTACATAGAGAATTGATAAACAAATACAACTTCACTTAACAGTAAACACGACTAAAACAAAAGAAGAACACAAACAAGGAGAGAAAAATGCAAATTAGTCCAAACGACCTATACACAACTATGCCTTGGCATTGGGGCCGGATCCTCGCTGAGGGCAAGTCCTGCGAGTGTGTCCTGTCTGTCTACAAAGCCCACATCGCTTCGGCCAACTAGTATCGGCCTCATCCATGGTGTTACTAATTCTTGTTGACCTTGGTCGACCTTCTTTGGCATGTCTCATGTTAGGATCCGGAATGATAGTAGGACCAGCATATGGTGGCCAGAGACCCTCTGGAATAGGAGGCAAAAATCCCACCCGGTATACGCTGAACACCTTACTCATGGTATAAACCTCATGGACGTACGTAGCCCAGTCTAACGAGGTTGAGCACAGCATGCAATCGCATGGCAGAAAGGGTAATATAGAGCTTGAAAGTACCCGTAGTCATAAGTGCGATCTCTGAGGGAAACCCGATACGTCCCGAGTGAGAAGTTCCCGATAGGAATCGTCTCAGCCACGGTATACTCAGACTAATGTCTGTCGAACAGATTAACCGTGAAGCACCTCGCATCTTTCAGGTTGCGCTCTATCGCCTTGACCAGGGCCTGGCAAAACCATTGGCCTGATACCAACTACGCCTCTTCTGTCTGCCCTCGGACGACAAAAAGCTCTGCTAATCTTCCATATGTGGATTTCACAAGTGCAGTTACCAGAAGATTCTGTGTCCCCTTCAGTATAGAGTTAACACACTCATATATGTTCGTCATCATGTGGCCAAATCATCTGCCTCTATCCTGGTGTTGGGTCCACTTATCGTACTCCAGCCGGTTGGCCCAATCACACATGGCCGGATTCTCAGTCCTCATAATATCAAACCAATAGTCAAACTCGGCCTTAGTCTTCGCATACACCGCATTCACGAGCATCCACCTCGCATCCTGACCCTTGAAACTGAGAGCAAAATTGGCTGCAACGTGTCGAATGCAATACGCTCGATATTCATAAGGCGGTTTCTAACCACTGTTCGGTGCCTCCAGTGCAGCCTTAATGCCATTGTATCTGTCAGAAATCACTAGAATTCCTTCTTGTGGGGTCACATGTTGACGCAAGTGGGATAAGAAAAAAGCCCACGACTCAGCATTCTCCCCCTCAACAAGTGCAAACGCAACTGAAAATATATTGGAGTTTCCATCTTGCGCAATAGCCAGAAGCAAAGTCCCGCCATACTTCCCATACAGATGCGTTCTGTCAATGTTGATCAGTGGCTTGTAATGTTTAAAAGCCTCAACGCATGGAAGGAACGTCTAGAAAAGTAGATGAAAGTGTTCCGTAGACTCATCAACCTCACCACCAACATGCACTGGAGAAGTTTTCAACAAAGCTACACCGCCGTCCATCATTGCTTGCATCCCAAGGATCCACCGGGGCAACTCCGCATATGACTCTTCCCAATCCCCATAAAGCTGGGCAACTGCCTTCTGCTTTGCCTTCCACACCTTCCTATAGCTAGGCCTAAATCCATAGGTTGACTCAGTAGTTTCTTGCAATACCTTTATAGTGACCGCTGCATCCGTCCTAACCAAGGGATAGATCCTCGCACAAATTACGTGGTAACTGAGCTGTCGATGGTCGCTTGATATCGATGTGGCCAGGCATGTGTGGGCTCCGTTGTACCTTCTAACCTCCCAGTTACCCTTGTGTTGCCGAAGTGCCACGCGGATGATCCAGTTACAGCCATTTCCAAACTCCTTACATCTCCCAACATACTACAGATGATCATATTCCATAACCCGATACTGAACTCCACGACGAATACTATAATCCTTAACATTCATCACAGCTTCTTCCTTAGTCTGGAAAGATTGACCAATCACAAATTCGGCAGAAGTATTGCCCTCGTGTAATCCTTGGTAGCCGAAGTTGTGTCGATCATCTGGTTGTTGGCTCACTGCTTCATGATTGAGCGTCAAGAAATACGGCGGTTGTTGGTGGGACCCAGAACTGGATGGCCCCTGAGGTGTAGGTGGAGGCATTGGAGTATCGTCCTCACTATCCCCTGATATGTGATCGGGCTCATCATCCGATCATAGTCCCGTATCGCGTCCTCAAAGTGATCTGGCTCACCACTCCCAAGAAGACCGATAATCAAAACGGGTGACCTATCTGCTGGTGCTATAACAGGTGGAGGTGCATGTAGGAGACACCTGGGTGCAACGACAGGCATCGAAGTAGAAGCACCCCCCACCATCGTCGACTGAAGATTTGGCGCTGAAGCCCTAGAACTGTCCACTTGGTCTTCCAACTTGTCAAATAACTCGTGTATTCTCACCTCTGAAAAACTCTGCCGACAATGAAACAACACCCCCATGTCTTCATCTGACCCTATGACAAATGTTTCATACTGCACACCACTCGACACGACCACCATCAGAAACTTGCATAACACCTTCTTCACCGACTTGGCCCTAACTAACCCTACCTTCTGCAATATGTTCCTCTTTAATAAATAAAAATGCTCAGCAGTTCTTTATCCGTGAACTTAACACCATGCCTGTTACTTTTTTAATTTTACCAGAACAGTGGACTAGAACCATCAAGCTTTCATCTCTATCCATTTGTGAAAGTGTGAAAATGACTCTCTTTAAATAACACACTCCCTATCTTACTTCGTATTTATAGGCAGACTTTACAAAGCATAAACCGCTACCCCCTGTAGCGGTTTATGTGATGGTTCGTCGCCAACGTAATCCACGACACCCTAGTGGTAGATTACATTCATATTGTAAACCGCGATACCTCTGTCGTAGTTGATGACTTGCATCATCTACCCTTCTTTCTTACATAAAGAAGACCATAAAAGAGCATAAATCTCATTTGATCAGTACAATTCATGCATTATTTAATGAATATTATGGTACACTACTTTGAGATGAGTTGTGCTAAATTTCAGGTGAAAAAGGGCATAAAAAATGGGAAGCAGATAAACAAGAAACTGGGCATGTGAAATGGACGTGCCACTTGGGAGCAAACGCCACAAAAATGTACTGGCGTGGCACGCCAGGAGCTAGGCATAGCACGCCAGTACTAAAGTCCAGAGAAGAAGTCCAACCACAAGTGTATGGGCATGGCACGCCAGGGACTGGGCGTGGCACGCTAGTACAAAATTTCAGAAAGCAAAATGGAGGACACAAAAAGGGCGTGGCACGCCTGACCCATCAACTACTATGGGCGTGCCACTTGAGCTAAGGGGCGTGGCACGCCAACTCACCATCTCAAGAAGAACCTCCACTATGGCGTGCCACTTGGTGTCGAAGGCGTGGCACACCAGCTCCAAGAAGTCACTTGGGCGTGCCACTTGAGAACCCAGGCGTGGCACACCAAGCTTAAAGAGTGCACAAATGCTTAGGCATGCCACTTGAGCAGCATGGCGTGGCACGCTGGTACAATAATCCAGAGAAGGGGCTGAAGGCAATTGAAGATTGGGCATGCCACTTGAAGTCAAAGGCATGGCACGCCAACCTCTCAACCTCACTTAGGCGTGCCACTTGAGCAACCAGGCGTGGCACGCCAATGCACAAGATAACATAAGCAAGGACTGGGCGTGACACTTGGTGTCGAAGGTGTCACACGCCAATCCGAGCATGTCACTATGGCGTGCCACTTGAAGGCCTAGGCGTGGCACGCCAACTACTACAACAAGACAAGATCATGGGCATGGCACGCCAACCTTCAGGCGTGGCACGCTGGTACAAGTTTCCAGAGAGGATGAAAGAGGCCAATTACATGAGGTGTGCCACTTGGTATCGAAGGCGTGGCACGCCACTCACTATTCTTTACTTAGGCATGCCACTTGAGCAACCAGGCGTGGCACGCCAAGTCATTCAAAGGGCAAAGAAGCATTGGGGCGTGCCACTTGAATTCATGGCGTGGCACCCCAAACAGAGGAACCACTCATTCACAAAGGGGCGTGGCACGCCAGACCCTGGGCATGCCACGCTAGGGCAACTTTCCAGAAGAGCTTAGCCAAGCACACAGTAAGGGCATGGCACGCCAGACCCTGGGCGTGCCACGCTAGTTCAAGTTTCCCGAGGCAAAGGAAAGTGGAAAAAGCAAAGGGCATGCCACTTGAGCTCGAAGGCGCGGCACGCCAACACAAGAATTCCATCATGGCGTGCCACTTGAGTTCAAAGGCGTGGCATGCCAAGGTTGACAATGGGACGAGCGTGCCACTTGAAGGATTGAGCGTGGCACGCCAAGCTAGTTTGAAGGGCACGTGACACGCCAGCAAAGTGCCAGTCACACGCCAACTGGGAAGTCACGCTTATTGAGTTTTCTTTTCCCTCCAAAATGTAATTTTCCCTTTTCACTTTTGTAATTCTTTTATTTTACTAGGAGTAGTATAAATACCCCCAAAGAGTACTGAAGAAGGGTAAGCAGTTAGTTTTAGATCCACTTTTACACTCCATTTTTGAGTACTTTTCAAGCTATGAGTAGCTAACTTCCCTCTCATTAAGAGAGGGAGCTCTGTTGTACTTGATGGATTGATAATAGTGAAATTCTTCTTCTCTTCATCTTCTCTTTGATTTGCTAGAAGGAATTTCGTTCTTAATGCTTAGTGTTCAATTATCTTGGGAAAGAGATTGAATGCAATTGGGTTTTATGGAAACCTTGGGAAAGGAAACATGAAACCATGCTTGAAATCCCTTCTCACACTTGAGTAGATTCTGGGTTTTGGTGATTGGATACTTGACATATAATCCTCCCTCTACCTGGACCTATGAGGGTGTGTGGTATAATCAGGAACCAAGCATATCTCTCTTCATGAGCAATTAGACCAAGGAATTGGCTATTGATCAAGATCTGAGAGATTGAGTCACCAAGGGATTGGGGCTCAATCAATCATGATTGCCAAGAGGTCAATGAGTTGCATGATTGAAGATGATATAAGCTAGATTTGATCCAAAAGACAATATCTCCCAATCTCAATGAACTTCCCCATTCTTATCTATCCATTTTTTTACTGCTTAATTTTTACATTCATCAATTCCCCACTCCCATTTACATTCAAGTCATTTATGATTTAACACTTTACATTTTGCAATTTCCGTTTCTGCACTTTATAGCCTTTCTTTATATTTTAGTCATTTACATTTATGTCACTTACAATTTTGCACTTCACAATCTTATTGATCCGCTTGACTAATTCATCAATCAATTAAAACTGCTTGAATTTGCTAATCTCTGTGGATACGATCCCACTCCTAGTGGGTTATTACTTGGTGATAATTTTGGTGCACTTGCCAAAAGAACTAATTCACTAATTTTTGAAATGGGTAGTGAATTCTGGTCATCAAGTTTTATGGCGCCGTTGCCGGGGATTGACTTAAATTTGACAGTGATTAAATGGATTAGAGAGCTAGATTAAGCAATTTAAATTCCTTGTTATTTAAATTTCTTTTAGTTAGCATTTTTTTATTTTATTTTGAGCTCTATTTCCTTCTTCTTTGATTATCTTATTTAGTGTCCATATTTTCACTCTTCTAACTGTTTGATCAATTGCACCACTCACACTAACAACTACTCTAACAATAGTAATTTCTTCATTCATTCTTTTTCTTTCTTGCTTTTTGCCTTGATTGGTTGTATGATAGGTAGGAGAAGCGGGGCTTCAACTTCCTTTGATTCTGAACCTGAGAGGACCTTCCTTAGATTAAGGAGGGAAGCAAGAGGGAAGAGAGTCGTTGGTGCTGAGGAAGAGGAAGAGTATTTTGAAACAAACATGGAGGAGAATATGGAGAATCACCATGAGGAAGAAGTTCATAATCATGCCAGAGAAGGCCCAGTCAATCATGATGGGCAAGAGAGGTGAGTCTTAGGCTCCTACATCAACCCAAACCCAGGAAATTATGGCAGCAGCATCCTAAAGCCGACATTTCATGCCAATAAATTTGAGGTGAAGCCTCAGCTCATCACACTTGTTCAGAATAATTGCTCATATGGAAGAAGTGCCCAAGAAGACCCTAATCAACATCTCAGCACATTCTTGAGGATATGTGATACTGTAAAGTCCAACGGGGTACACCCTGACATCTATAAACTACTCTTGTTCCCTTTCTCACTCAGAGATAAGGCAGCAAAGTGGTTGGAATCATTCCCCAAGGACAGCCTAACTACATGGGAGGAAGTCGTGAACAAATTCCTTGCAAGATTTTACCCTCCACAAAGAATCAACAGGCTGAGAGCTGGGGTGCAAACTTTCAGACAACAAGATGGAGAAACACTCTATGAGGCCTAGGAGAGATTTAAAGATCTGACATGAAGATGCCCACCAAAAATGTTCAATGAATGGGTACAACTACATATCTTTTATGAGGGACTATCCTATGAAGCAAAGAAGGCAGTGGATCATTCTTCAGGAGGCTCACTCAACAAAAAGAAAACCATTGAAGAGGCCATAGATGTCATTGAGACTGTAGCTGAAAATGAGTATTTCTATGCCTCAGAAAGGACTCAGAAGAAGGGAATGCTAGAACTCAACTCTGTAGATGCATTGTTAGCTCAGAACAAGGCAATTGCAGAACAAATAGCAGCCTTAACCAAGAGGATGGAGGCCAACCAAGCCTCAGTCATTCAAGACCAAACTCCTTAACAAGAAGGGAATGCATCAGAATCTAAAGGTGACTGGGAACAAGCTAATTATGTGCACAATTCATCCAGAACACCATACGACCCACACTCTAAGACATACAACCAAGGTTGGAAGAACCACCCAATCTTTGGGTGGGGAAATCAACAAAACCACAACCAGGACCACAACAAGCCTTATTCATCAAATCAGCATCCTAACCACAACCCCAACCATCAAACAGGAAACCATAGACCCGACCATAACTCACAAAACACATCATACCACAATAACCAACCCGTACACAACAACCTCAATCAAGATGAACCATCCTTAATTATGCAACCATGCGAAATCAAGAGCAACTTTGAAAGGATGGAGGCTGCAATGGCACAACTGTCATCCCAGATTTCAGGAGCAGTCTCTACCCTCATGGACAGACAAGCATAAACTGACAAAAGGATAGATGCTAATCAAGAGGAATACAGGTCAAATCTAAAAAATCAAGGCGCATCAATTTCAATGTTGGAGGCACGAGTGGGGATTTTGTCCAAGCAAATCCTACTTCTCACACACACATTTTCCAGCGATACCATGGCTAACCCAAGAGGAAAATGTAAAGCCATAACTCTAAGAAGTGGGAAGGTTGTAGAGGAAGGAGCCCCAAGCAAAGAAAATCATGAAAAGGTTGCATCAAAGCATGGGAATGAGGATGAAGGGGAGATCCCAACTTCACCTCCACCAAAACTAGTCTTGAAGCCCTATGTGCCAAAGGCACCATACCCACAAACTGAGAAAAGATGGGAAGGATGGCCAATTCTCTAAGTTCCTAGAGATCTTCAAGAAGCTCCAAATCAACATACCATTTGCTGAGGCATTAGAACAAATGCCACTCTATGCCAAGTTCTTAAAGGAGCTTATAACCAAAAAGAGGAACTGGGAGGCAAAGGAAACCATAGTATTGACTGAGGAATGCAGCGCCATCATACAGAAGAAGCTACCTCAAAAACTGAAAGATCCAGGGAGTTTTCAAATTTCCTGCATCATAGGGGACATCACTATTGAGAAACCTTTGTGTGATTTGGGAGTTAGCATAAATCTTATGTCCCTAACCATGATGAGAAGGATGAAGATTGAGGAAGCCAAGCCAACAAGAATGGCACTCCAATTGGCTGAAAGAACATTTAAGTTTCCACATGGGGTGGTGAAAGACTTGCTAGTGAAAGTAGGAGAATTCATCTTCCCTGCTGATTTCGTTGTGCTGGACATGGAAGAAGAAGCCAACACGTCAATCATCCTAGGAAGACCATTTCTAGCTACTGCTGGAGCCATCATTGATGTGCAGAAAGGGGAACTAGTCTTGAGATTGCATGAACAGAAAATGGTCTTCAACGTCTTTAAAGCAATGAGTTACCCCAAAGAATCCATAGGAGAATGCATGCTGGTAGACACCACAGAACAGATAGTTCAAGAAGTCATGGAATAAGAACAATGTGGAGGAAGCATTGACCTGAAACAAGCACCAGATGGAGAATTACCACAAGCAACCATGAGGAACTCAATCATGCCAACTACCACAGATAACAAAGATGCAGAGTCACCAAAACTAGAGCTGAAAGCCTTACTACCCAGCTTGAAATATGCATATCTGGGTGCTAACAACACTTACCCAGTAATCATAAATTCAAGTCTGAGTAAGGAACAAGAAGAGGAACTTATCCAAGTGCTGAGATAACACAAGGATGCCATAGGCTGGACACTTACAAATTTAAAGAGGATCAGTCCTTCAATGTGTATGCATAAGATCTTACTCGAAGAGGATGCCAAACCCTCAAGACAACAAAAAAGGAGGCTGAACCCAACTATGACTGAAGTGGTTCAGAAATAAGTGCTGAAATTATGGCAAGCAGGGGTGATCTACCCCATCTCAGACAGTCCTTGGGTAAGCCCAGTGCAAGTAGTCCCTAAGAAGGGAGGGATCACTGTTGTGGCAAATGAGAAGAATGAATTGATACCCACAAGGACAGTGATCGGATGGCGTATGTGCATTGACTACCGGAAACTTAATGAAGCCACCCGGAAGGATCACTTTCCCCTACCCTTCATGGACTAGATGCTTGAGAGATTGGTAGGACATGAGTATTATTGTTTCCTGGATGGATATTCAGGCTACAACCAAATTGTTGTAGACCCCAAGGATCAGGAAAAAACTTCATTTACTTGTCCATATGGTGTTTTTGCTTATAGGAGAATGCCCTTTGGATTGTGCAATGCACCTGCAACATTTCAAAGGTGCATGCTCTCCATTTTTTCAGATATGATTAAGAAGTTCATAGAAGTATTTATAGATGACTTCTCTGTGTTTGGGAACTAATATTTTGATTGTCTGTATCATCTTGCTCTTGTGCTTAAAAGGTGTCAATAGACCAACCTAGTTTTAAACTGGGAGAAGTGCCATTTTATGGTGACTGAAGGGGTGGTTCTTGGTCACAAGATTTCAAAAGATGGTATAGCAGTGGACAAGGCAAAAGTGGAAGTAATTGAAAAATTACCTCCACCTTGCAATGTCAAAGAAATCAGAAGCTTCTTGGGACACGCTGGGTTCTATAGGAGGTTTATTAAAGATTTTTCAAAGATTGCAAAACCCCTTAGCAACATACTTGTCTCAAATACTCCTTTTGTTTTTGATAGAGAATGCATGGTAGCCTTTGATGAACTCAAAAAGAAACTCTCCTCTGTACCTATTATAGCACCACCAAGCTGGGATCTTCCCTTTGAACTAATGTGTGATACATCTGATTTTGCTGTTGGTGCTATTCTAGGACAGAGGAAAGATAAGCTAGTACATGTCATTTATTATGCTAGCAAGGTCCTTAATGAGAATCAAAGGAACTATACCACCACGGAGAAAGAACTTTTAGCTATAGTTTTTGCTTTTGATGAGTTTAGATTATATCTCATTGGCTTAAAAGTAATTGTGTTCACTAATCATGCAGCACTCAAATACTTGCTTACCAAACAAGAATCTAAGCCCAGACTAATAAAGTGGATCCTGCTGCTCCAAGAATCTGATATTGAGATTAAAGATAAGAGCGGAGCAGAGAACAAGATAGCTGACCACCTCTCAAGGATCCCACAAGAAGAAGAAATGCAGCAAGTAGCAGTAAATAAAAGCTTTCCTGATGAACAATTGATGATGATTCGAGTAGCCCCTTGGTTTGCAGACATAGCTAACTTCAAGGCTATTGGGGAGCTACCAACTAACATCAATAAGCACATGAGGAGGAAGCAAATCAAGGATGCCAAACACTACATCTAGGATGACCCCTATTTGTTCAAAAAGTGTACTGATGGTGTCTGATGAGCGGATAATTTATACGCTTTTTGGCATTGTTTTTAGGTAGTTTTTAGTAAGTTCAAGCTACTTTTAGGGATGTTTTCATTAGTTTTTATGTTAAATTCACATTTCTGGACTTTACTATGAGTTTGTGTGTTTTTCTGTAATTTCAGGTAATTTCTGGCTGAAATTGAGGGACTTGAGCAAAACTCTGAAAAAGGCTGATAAAAGGACTGCTGATGCTGTTGGAATCTGACCTCTCTGCACTCAAAATGAATTTTCTGGAGCTACAGAACTCCAAATGGCGCGCTCTCAATGGCGTTGGAAAGTGGACATCCAAAGCTTTCCAGAAATATATAATAGTCCATACTTTATTCGGGAATTGATGACGTAAAGTGGCGCTCAACGTCAAGTACATGCTGCTTTTTGGAGTCAAACGCGAGAAACACGTCACGACCTGGAGTTGAACGCCATAAACACGCTATAACTCGGCGTTCAACTCCAAAAGAAGCCTCAGCTCGTGGATAGATCAAGCTCAGCCCAAACACACACCAAGTGGGCCCCGGAAGTGGATTTATGCATCAAAAACTTACTCATGTAAACCCTAGTAGCTAGTCTAGTATAAATAGGATAAGTTACTATTGTATTAGACATCTTTTGATCACTTTAGATCTTAGGATCATCTTGGGA
>NC_029772.3:53431977-53432651 GCF_000817695.3 Arachis duranensis | reverse complement strand
TGGCCATTCGGCCATGCCTGAACCTTTCACTTATGTATTTTCAACGGTGGAGTTTCTACACACCATAGATTAAGGGTGTGGAACTCTGCTGTACCTCAAGTTTCAATACAATTACTATTACTTTCTATTCAATTCTCTTTATTCCTATTCTAGTTGCACTTCAACTTGATTAATGTGATGATCTGTGACACTCATCATCATTCTCACCTATGAACGCGCGTGACTGACAACCACTTCCGTTCTACCTTAGGCCGGGCGCATATCTCTTAGATTCCCTAACAGAATCTTCGTGGTATAAGCTAGATAGATGGCGGCATTCATGGGAATCCGGAAAGTCTAACCTTGTCTGTGGTATTCCGAGTAGGATTCCGAGATTGAATGACTGTGATGAGCTTCAAACTCCTGAAGGCTGGGCGTTAGTGACAGACGCAAAAGAATCAAGGGATTCTTTTCCAACCTGATTGAGAACCGACAGATGATTAGCCGTGCTGTGAAAGAGCATAGGACCATTTTCACTGAGAGGATGGGATGTAGCCATTGACAACGGTGATGCCCTACATACAGCTTGCCATGGAAAGGAGTAAGAAGAATTAGATGAATGTAATATGAAAGTAGAGATTCAAGAGGAGCACAGCATCTCCATACGCCTATCTGAAATTCCCACTATTGATCTA
>NC_029772.3:53429018-53431739 GCF_000817695.3 Arachis duranensis | reverse complement strand
GGTGACCACACATAGTTGTAAACCATGGTATTGGCATCATGTTTTTGGCGCCATTGCCAGGGAAAGAAAAAGCAATGAATTTTACAAAATGCAATAACATATGAATCACAATTTCGTCCACCAAGTTTTTGGCGCCGTTGCCGGGGATTGTTCGAGTATGGACAACTGACGGTTCATCTTGTTGCTCAGATTAGGTAATTTTCTTTTCAAAAATCTTTTTCGAAATTTTTCTTTTCCTTTTTTGTTTTTCCAACTTTGTTTTCGAAAAAATTAATAAAAATCCAAAAAATTTAATAAAATCATAAAATTCAAAAATATTTTGTGTTTCTTGTTTGAGTCTTGAGTCAATTTTTAAGTTTGGTGTCAATTGCATGTTTTAAAAATTTTACTTGCATTTTTCGAAAATTCCATGCATTCATAGTGTTCTTCATGATCTTCAAGTTGTTCTTGACAAAGTCTTCTTGTTTGATCTTGATGTTTTCTTGCTTTGTGTTGTTTGTTGTTTTTCATATGAATTTTTCATTTGTTAGAGTCCATGCATTAAAGATTTCTAAGATTCGTGTCTTGCATGTTTTCTTTGCATAAAAAATTTTTCAAAAATATGTTCTTGATGTTCATCATGATCTTCAAAGTGTTCTTGGTGTTCATCTTGACATTCATAGTGTTCTTGCATGTATTAAGTGTTTTGATCCAAAATTTTCATGTTTTGGGTCATGTTTGTGTTTTTCTCTCTCATAGTTAAAAATTCAAAAATCAAAAAATATCTTTTCCTTGTTTTTCTCATAATTTTCGAAAATTTGAGTTGACTTAATCAAAAATTTTCAAAATTAGTTGTTTCTTACAAGTCAAGTCAAATTTTCAAAAATTTAAAAATCTTATCTTTTCAAAATCTTTTTCAAAAATCATATCTTTTCCAATTTTTCCTCTTTTTCGAAAAAGTCAAAAAATTCTTTTTCAATTTGTTTTCAAAATCTTTTCCTTATCTTTATATCATATTTTGGAAATTATGCTAACAATTAATGTGACTGATTCAAAAATTTGAAGTTTGTTACTTTCTTGTTAAGAAAGGTTCAATCTTTAAATTCTAGAATCTTATCTTTTAGTTTCTTGTTAATTAAGTAATTAATTTTAATTTTAAAAATTAAATCTTTTTCAAAATATCTTTTTCTTAAAAATCTTATCTTCTTATCTTATCTTCTTATCTTTTTATCTTATCTTTTTCAAATTTTGATTTCAAAATATCTTATCTAACTTATCTTCTTATCTTTTCAAATTTGATTTTAATATCTTTTTCAACTAACTCTTTGACTTTTTGTTTGTTTCCTATCTTTTTCAAAACCAACTAACTACCTATCCCTCTCTAATTTTCGAAAATATCTCATCTCTTTTTCAAAAATTAACTACTTTTCCCTCTCTAATTTTCGAAAATATCTCATCACTTTTTCAAAAAAAACTCTTTTTGTTTTAAATTTTAATTTTAATCTTATCTTATCTTTAATTTTCAAAAATACTAACCTCTTTTTCAAAATTATTTTCGAAATTCTCCCTCTCTTTTCTTATTCTATTTAATTATTTATTTACTAACACTTTTCTTCACCTCTTTTCATCTAAAAATCCGAACCTATTCTTCTTCACTCTTCTCCCCTTTCTTCTTCTACTAACGTAAAGGAATCTCTATACTGTGACATAGAGGATTCCTCTTCTTTTTCTTGTTTTCTTCTCTTTCATATGAGCAGGAACAAGGAAAAGTGATCCTGAACCTGATAGGACTCTGAAAAGGAAATTAAGAGAAACTAAATTACAACAATCCAGAAACAACCTTTCAGAAATTTTCGAACAAGAGAAGGAGATGGCAGCCGAACCCAACAACAATAATGCAAGGAGAATGCTTGGTGACTTCACAAAACCAACGTCCAAATTTGATGGAAGAAGCATCTCCATTCCTGCCATTGGAGCCAATAATTTTCAGCTTAAGCCTCAACTAGTTGCTTTAATGCAACAGAACTGCAAGTTTTATGGACTTCCATCTGAAGATCCTTACCAGTTTTTAACTGAGTTCTTGCAGATCTGTGAGACTGTAAAGACGAATGGAGTTGATCCTGAAGTCTACAGACTCATGCTTTTCCCTTTTACTGTAAGAGACAGAGTTAGAATATGGTTGGATTCACAACCTAAAGACAGCCTGGACACCTGGGAGAAGCTGGTCACGGCCTTCTTGGATAAATTCTTTCCTCCTCAAAAGCTGAGCAAGCTTAGAGTGGATGTTCAGACCTTCAAACAAAAAGATGGTGAATCCCTCTATGAAGCTTGGGAAAGATACAAGCAGTTGACCAAAAGGTGTCCATCTAACATGTTTTCAGAATGGACCATATTAGATATATTCTATTATGGTCTATCTGAATTTTCAAAAATGTCAGTGGACCATTCTGCAGGTGGATCTATTCACCTAAAGAAAACACCTGCAGAAGCTCAAGAACTTATTGACATGGTTGCAAATAACCAGTTCATGTACACTTCTGAGAGGAACTCTGTGAGTAATGGGACGCCTCAGAGGAAGGGAGTTCTTGAAATTGATGCTCTGAATGCCATATTGGCTCAGAACAAAGTGTTGACTCAGCAAGTCAACATAATCTCTCAAAGTCTGAATGGATGGCAAAATGCATCAACAGCACTAAAGAGGCATCTTCTGAAGAAGAAGCTTATGATCCTGAGAACCCTGCA
>NC_029772.3:53428603-53428844 GCF_000817695.3 Arachis duranensis | reverse complement strand
ACAATAGCAAGCCTTTTCCATCATCTTCTCAGCAACAGACAGAGAATTTTGAACAAAACACTTCTAATTTAGCCAATCTAGTCTCTAATCTGTCAAAGGCCATTTTCAGTTTCATGAGTGAAACAAGATCCTCCATTAGAAATCGGGAGGCACAAGTGGGCCAGCTGAGTAAGAAAGTCATTGAAACTCCTCCCAGTATTCTCCCAAGCAATATAGAAGAGAATCCAAAAGGAGAGTGCAA
>NC_029772.3:53421444-53427916 GCF_000817695.3 Arachis duranensis | reverse complement strand
GAGCCCCCACAGTCAAACTCTAAGTTTGGTGTTGGGAGGCCACAATCAAACTCTAAGTTTGGTGTTAAGACCCCATATCCAAACTCTAAGTTTGGTGTTGGGACATTGACCTGATCACCTTTGTGGCTCCATGGGAGCCCACTGTCAAGCTATTGACATTAAAGAAGCGCTTGTTGGGAGGCAACCCAATTTTTATTTATCTAATTTTTATTTTATTTTTATTTTGTGTTTTATTAGGTGCATGATCATGTGGAGTCACGAAAAAAATATAAAAAATAAAAACAGAATAAAAAACAGCAGAAGAAAAATCACACCCTGGAGGGAGGACATACTGGCGTTCAATGCCAGTAAGGAGCATCTGGCTGGCATTCAACGCCAGACCAGAGCATGAATCTGGCGCTGAACGCCAGAAACAAGCAATATTCTGGCGTTTGAACGCCAGGAATGTGCCTTGAGGAAAGCTGGCGCTGAACGCCAGTAACAAGCATGGAACTGGCGTTCAACGCCAGAAACATGCTACACATGGGCGTTGAATGCCCAGAACGTGCATCACCTCAACGTTTAAACGCCAGAATGGTATGCAAAGGCATTTTACATGCCTAATTGGTGCAGGGATGTAAATCCTTGACACCTCAGGATCTGTAGACCCCACAGGATCACCTCAGGATCTGTTTTTCCATAACCATTGATGGCACCTAAGGCCAGAGAAACCTCAAAAAAAAAGAGAGAGAAAAAGGAAGACAAAAACTTCCACCTCTGAGTCATGGGAGATGGAAAGACTCATCTAAAGGGTTTATAGCTCAGTGGTAGAACATTTGACTGCAAATAAAGAGATCCCTAAGATACCTCAGGGGATAAATTGTCCTCCACACAATTATTGGGAGCAACTAAGGATAGGAGCACCAAAATTACTAGGGATCATCCAACAGAAGCAAAGAAGAGCTTAAGGACATTGTTGGTCCTTCAAGAAGAAGACGCCACTAAGGTGGATTCATTCCTTGTTCTTATTTCTTTCTGCTTTTCGTTTTTTTTATCTTGTGTTCATTTATGTTTTGTGTCTCTACTTCATGATCATTAGTGTTTAGTAACTATGTCTTAAAGTTATGAATAATTCCATTAATCCTTCACCTCTCTTAAATGAAAAATGTTTTTAATCAAAAGAACAAGAAGTACATGAATTTCGAATTTCTCCTTGAATTTAGTTCAATTATATTGATGTGGTGACAGTACTTTTTGTTTTCTGAATGAATGCTTGAACAGTGCATATTTTTGATCTTGTTGTTTATGAATGTTAAAAATGTTGGCTCTTGAAAGAATGATGAACAAAGAGAAATGTTATTGACAATCTGAAAAATCATGAAAATTGATTCTTGAAGCAAGAAAAAGCAGTGAAAAGTAAAAAGCTTGCGAAAAAAAATGGCGAAAAAATAGAAAGAAAAAGGAAAAAGAAAGCAGAAAAAACCAATAGCCCTTAAAACTAAAAGGCAAGGGTAAAAAGGATCCAAGGCTTTGAGCATCAATGGATAGGAGGGCCCAAGGAAATAAAATCCAGGCCTAAGCGGCTAAATCAAGCTGTCCCTAACCATGTGCTTGTGTCATGAAGGTCCAAGTGAAAAGCTTGAGACTGAGTGGTTAAAGTCATGATCCAAAGAAAAAAGAGTGTGCTTAAGAGCTCTGGACACCTCTAACTGGGGACTCTAGCAAAGCTGAGTCACAATCTGAAAAGGTTCACCCAGTCATGTGTCTGTGGCATTTATGTATCCGGTGGTAATACTGGAAAACAAAGTGCTTAGGGCCACGGCCAAGACTCATAAAAGTAGCTGTGTTCAAGAATCAACATACTTAACTAGGAAAATCAATAATACTATCTAACTTCTGAGTTCCTATGGATGCCAATCATTCTGAATTTCAAAGGATAAAGTGAGATGCCAAAACTTCAAGCTACTTTTAGGGATGTTTTCATTAGTTTTTATGTTAAATTCACATTTTTGGACTTTACTATGAGTTTGTGAATTTTTCTGTAATTTCAGGTAATTTCTAGCTAAAATTGAGGGACTTGAGCAAAACTCTGAAAAAGGCTGACAAAAGGACTGCTGATGCTGTTGGAATCTGACCTCTCTGCACTCAAAATGGATTTTCTGGCGCTACAGAACTTCAAATGGCGTGCTCTCAACGGCGTTGAAAAGTAGACATCTAGAGCTTTCCAGTAATATATAATAGCCCATACTTTATTCGGGAATTGACGACGTAAAGTGGCGCTCAACGTCAAGTACATGCTGCTTTCTGGAGTCAAACGCCAGAAACACGTCACGACCCGGAGTTGAACGCCAGAAACATGCTATAACTCGGCGTTCAACTCCTAAAGAAGCCTCAGCTCGTGGATAGATCAAGCTCAGCCCAAACACACACACCAAGTGGGCCCCGGAAGTGGATTTATGCATCAATTACTTACTCATGTAAACCCTAGTAGCTAGTCTAGTATAAATAGGATAATTTACTATTGTATTGGACATCTTTTGATCACTTTAGATCTTAGGATCATCTTGGGACGATTAGTTCTCAGATCATGGGGGCTGGCCATTCGGCCATGCCTGAACCTTTCACTTATGTATTTTCAACAGTGGAGTTTCTACACGCCATAGATTAAGGGTGTGGAGCTCTGCTGTACCTCAAGTTTTAATACAATTACTATTACTTTCTATTCAATTCTCTTTATTCCTATTCTAAGATATTCGTTGCACTTCAACTTGATGAATGTGATGATCCGTGACACTCATCATCATTCTCACCTATGAACGCACGTGACTGACAACCACTTCCGTTCTACCTTAGGCCGGGCGCACATCTCTTAGATTCCCCAACAGAATCTTCGTGGTATAAGCTAGATAGATGGCGGCATTCATGAGGATCCAGAAAGTCTAAACCTTGTCTATGGTATTCCGAGTAGGATTCTGGGATTGAATGATTGTGACGAGCTTCAAACTCCTGAAGGCTGGGCGTTAGTGACAGACGCAAAAGAATCAAGGGATTCTATTCCAACCTGATTGAGAACCAACAGATGATTAGCCATGCTGTGATAGAGCATAGGACCATTTTCACTGAGAGGATGGGATGTAGCCATTAACAACGGTGATGCCCTACATACAGCTTGCCATGGAAAGGAGTAAGAAGAATTGAATGAATGTAATATGAAAGAAGAGATTGAAGAGGAGCACAGCATCTCCATACGCCTATCTGAAATTCCCACTATTGATCTACATAAGTATTTCTATCATATTTTATTTTCTCTTTATTATTAATTTTCGAACTTATCCATAATCAATTATTATCCGCCTGACTGAGATTTACAAGGTGACCATAGCTTGCTTCATACCAACAATCTCTATGGGATCGACCCTTACTCACGTAAGGTATTACTTGGATGACCCAGTACACTTGCTGGTTACGTTGAACGGAGTTGTGACCACACAAAGTTGTAAACCATGGTATTGGCATCATGTTTTTGGCGCCATTGCCAGGGAAAGAAAAAGCAATGAATTTTACAAAATGCAATAACATATGAATCACAATTTCGTCCACCAGTGTCCTAAGAAGGTGTATATCCCATGAAGAAGGGTAGAAAATGTTATGGCAATGCCATGGGTCAGCATATGGAGGTCACTTTAGTGGAGAAAGGACAACAGCAAAAGTGCTTAAATTCGGATTTTACTGGCCAATAGTGTTTAAGGATGCCAAGGAAATGGTGTCAAGGTGTGATGAATGTCAAAGAGCTAGTAATCTAACCAAGAGGAATGAGATGCCACAGCAATACATGCTAGAGCTGGAGCTATTTGATGTATGGGGGATATATTTTATGGGACCATTCCCAACCTCCTACTCAAATAGCTACATATTAGTGGCTGTTGATTATGTTTCAAGATGGGTAGAAGCAATCGCCACTGCAACAAATGACAACAAGGTTGTGATAAGCTTCTTGAGAAGGAACATCTTCAGTAGATTTGGAGTTCCCAGAGCTCTCATTAGTGATGGAGGGACACACTTCTGCAATAAACAACTGGAAGCACTTCTTCTCAGATATGGAGTAAAGCACAAAGTGGCAACTCCATACCACCCACAGACCAACGGGCAACTCGAGATCTCCAATAGAGAGCTAAAACGAATCCTTGAGAAAACTGTTGGAAGCTCAGTAAAGGACTGGTCTAAAAAGCTAGATGATGCTCTATGGGCCTACAGGACAGCCTTCAAGACCCCCATTGGGATGTCACCATACCAACTGGTATTTGGCAAGGCTTGCCACTTGCCAGTTGAACTGGAGCATAGAGCCTTCTGGGCTCTAAAACTACTGAATTTTGATGAGCAAGCTATGGGAAAAAAGAGATTAATGCAACTCAATAAGCTGGAAGAGTTTAGAAATCAAGCATATGAGAATGCAAAAATCTACAAAGAAAACACAAAAAGGTGGCATGACCAAAAGATAGCAAGAAGGGAGTTCACTGAAGGACAGAAGATGTTACTCTACAACTCAAGACTCAAGTTCTTCCCTGGAAAACTCAAGTCTCGATGGTCAGGACCTTTCACCATACTCAAAGTGTTTCCCTATGGTCATGTGGAGCTCATGGAGGACAAGACTTAGAGAACTTTTTCTGTCAATGGCCATAGACTCAAACACTACTTGGGACGCTCCTTGGAGGAGCAGAGAGTGAGCTACAAGCTCAGCTAAAGATGAAGGGTTGTCAAGCTAATGACAATAAAGAAGTGCTAGTTGGGAGGCACCCCGACACTTTATCCTTTTTTGATTTAATTGCTTTTCTTAGAAGTAGTTTAAATTCTATTGCTTTAGATAGTTTAATTTTTAGTAATTAGGATTGGTTTGCAATTGTAGATTAGGAAGTTTGATATTAGCTTTGATAGTTAGATTTTCTTTACACTCTCTTATTTCTTTCTATTTGGGAGTTGCAACTTGATGAATGCATAACTAATGATGAGTGAATGGGCTGAGAACTAGCTAAAGTGCTAAGTTTGGTGTGGCCTCTCACCCACTTAATCTAGGCTTACAAACAATTAATAGTTGATTTAGAAGAGTAAGCCCAGAGATTAAGTTTGGTGTGGCCACCACCAATGATCACATAGCAGCCCAAGTCACCCAATTTGAAAGCACTTAATGCTTTGGGTAAGAACATGAACGTGATTTAATGAGTTCAGAGGAGTTGGAATCAAAAGAAAATGAAAAGTTTGATGTTATTCCACTCTTATGAACACATTAAATACACAATGATGAAACCAATTTAATAAGATGCCAAAGGTATTCTTGATGAGAAAAAATGTGAAGGGGTTCTTTTGTCATTACTGATGGGTTCGGCTTCAATTTCAGGAGAGAAGATGGGGCCCACATGGTAAACAACTCACAAAACAAGGAGGCCAAAGTGTATTTGCACTTTGGAACTTGACACACGCAGAAGACACTGTGAGAAAAGAGTTGGCGCCTCTTCCCACGCCAGGTGCCACTTCCCAAAGTGGGAAAACATTTAACTCTTTTTATTTCCGACCCTTCAAACCACATCATTCACCCATTATAAAAGCTTCACTCCACATCTCCTCTCCAACTTCAGCAACCCCTACACCCCTCACCTTTGTTTCTTTTTTTCATCTTCTACTATCCCCTACTTTCTTTCTTTTTCTTGATTGGGACAATCAAGTCCTAAGTTTGGTGTTGGAGCAAAACCTTGTTTTGCCTTCTCTTTTTTGTAACCCCCATTTTTTTACAACCTCAAGCACACTCTCTCAACCTAATGGCACCACCAAAAAGCTCAGCCTCAAAGAAAAGAAAAACCAAGGAACCAACCTCTGGATCCTCAAGCTCTTTTAATGACTACAAGTTCCTCTCCGCATTCAACCAAAACCAATTCTATGGTTAGGTGAGTGAGAGGGAAATCATTCCAGAAGTTGGGTTTTAACTAGGGAGGAATTAGCATATTGAAATCAAAGTGGAGATCGACAATAGGGGTTGGTCACTCCTATGCAACCCACCAAGGAAAGTGGTATAGAAAGCTTGGTGAGGGAATTCTATGCCAATGCAGTGCTTAAACCAGGGCAACAATATGGCTACATTAGCTATGTAAGGGGGAAGTCCATTGACTATAGACCCTCAAGCATAGAGAGAATTCTAATGGTGAAGAGGACAAACTCCACTCGAAGCTATGAAGAGAGAATGAAGCAGCAAGAACCTGGGTTTGAGGAGATTCTGAGTGAAATCTGTGTGATGAATGTGCGTTGGATAAATGACAAGGATTTGATACCCAACCAATTGAGGAGAAGAGATTTGAGCCCCCAAGCTTGAGGGTGGCTAGAGTTTGTGAGGAGGTCCCTAATCCCCACATCCAATACTTCAGAGGTGACCAAGGAGAGAACTGTGCTCATAATGAGCGGATAATTTACACGCTTTTTGGCATTGTTTTTAGGTAGTTTCTAGTAG
>NC_029772.3:53421040-53421344 GCF_000817695.3 Arachis duranensis | reverse complement strand
TATGGTGACTGAAGGAATTGTCCTTGGACACAAAATTTCAAGCAGGGGAATAGAGGTGGATAAGGCAAAGGTAAAGGTAATCGAAAAATTACCACCACCTGCCAATGTTAAGGCAATCAGAAGCTTTCTGGGGCATGCAGGATTCTACAGAAGGTTCATAAAGGATTTTTCGAAAATTGCAAAACCTTTGAGTAACCTGCTAGCTGCTGACACACCATTTGTGGACACACAGTGTCTGCAGGCATTTGAGACCCTGAAAGCTAAGCTGGTCACAGCACCAGTCATCTCTGCACCAGATTGGACA
>NC_029772.3:53419849-53420731 GCF_000817695.3 Arachis duranensis | reverse complement strand
GGCTAATAAGATGGGTGTTGCTTCTGCAAGAGTTTGATATAGAAATAAGAGACAGAAAAGGGACAGAGAACCAAGTAGCTGATCATCTGTCCCGAATAGGACCAGTAGCTGGGGCGTCCCTCCCTTCTACTGAGATTTCTGAGACTTTCCCAGATGAGAAACTCTTTGCCATTCAGGAAGCTCCATGGTTTGCAGATATTGCAAACTATAAAGCTGTGAGGTTCATACCCCAGGAGTACAAACTACAAGGCTGTGAGATTCATACCCAAAGAGTATTGTAGGAAGCAATAAGAGAAATTGAACACAGATGCAAGTACTATCTTTGGGATGAACCATATCTCTTCAAGAGATGTGCAGACGGAGTAATCTGTAGATGTGTGCCTAAAGAAGAAGCACAGAAGATCCTATGGCACTACCATGGATCACAGTATGGAGGACATTTTGGAAGTGAGCGAACAGCCACTAAAGTCCTCCAATGTGGCTTCTACTGGCCTACTCTCTATAAAGATGCCCGAGAGTTTGTGCGTAACTGTGACAGTTGCCAAAGAGCTGGTAACTTGCCTCACGGATATGCCATGCCTCAACAAGGGATATTATAGATTGAATTGTTTGATGTATGGGGAATTGACTTCATGGGTCCATTCCCGCCATCATACTCAAAAACTTACATTCTGGTGGCAGTGGACTATGTATCTAAGTGGGTAGAAGCAATTGCTACGCCCACTAATGATACTAAGACCGTGCTAAAATTCCTCCAGAGACACATCTTTAGCAGATTTGGTGTTCCCAGGGTCATAATCAGTGATGGGGGCACTCATTTCTGCAACAAACAGCTATACTCTGCTATGGTTAGATATGAAATTAGCCACAAAGTGGCAACTC
>NC_029772.3:53416613-53417971 GCF_000817695.3 Arachis duranensis | reverse complement strand
GCCAAACTGGCTTACCCAAGCTTGATCTCCTTGCTTTGTAAAGAGGCTAGGGTAAAGATGGGAGTAGATGAGTTCATACCCATTGAACACCCAATCACCAAGAAGTCAATGGAAGGACAAATGCAAGACAACTCTATGAAAAGGAGGGCGCAGGAGTTCCTCCCTGAATTTCCTGAAATTGGCTACTGGGCCAGCCTAGAAGCATCTATCACCAAGTTGCAAGAGACTATGGAGCAACTTAAGGAAGAACAACAGAATCAGAACTGCATGCTCTGCAAATTGCTGAAGGAACAAGAGAAGCAGGGGCGTGAACTTCAAGAACTGAAACGCCAAAAATTCTCCTCTCAAGTTGAGGGAGCATCCACTTCTCAAAATCAAGGTTGTTGAGTCCTAACTCTGTGAAAACCTCTATCATTAGGAGCCTATTTAATCTTTTTTCTTTTTTTTATTTTCTATTTTTATTTTCTAGTCTCATCTTATATCTATATTTTTTTGAGTCTTGTTCTTAATTCATAATTAATAAAATTTAAAATTCATGTCTTAAAGCTATGAATGTCCTATGAATCCATCACCTATCTTAAATGAAAAGTGCTTTAATCACAAAAGAACAAGAAGTACATGATTTCGAATTTATCTTTGAAACTAGTTAAGTTAGTTTGATGTGGTGACAATACTTTTTGCTTTCTGAATGAATGCTTGAACAGTGCATATGCCTTTTGAATTTGTTGTTTTGAGAATGTTAAAATTGTTGGCTCTTGAAAGAATGAAGGAAAAAGAGAACTGTTATTGAGGATCTGAAAAATCATTAGATTGATTCTTGAAGCAAGAAAAAGCAGTGATTCAAAAAAAATGAAAAAAAGAGAGAGAAGAAATAGAAGAAAAAGAAAGAAATAAAGTTGTGACCCAAGGCAAAAAGAGTGTGCTTAAGAACCCTAGACACCTCTAATTGGGGATTCTAGCAAAGCTGGGTCATAATCTGAAAAGGTTCACCCAAGTATGTGTCTGTGGCATGTATGTATCCGGTGGTAATACTGGAAGACAGAGTGCTTTGGGCCACAGCCAAGACTCTTACACTAGCTATGTTCAAGAATCATTATACTTAACTAGGAGAATCAATAACACTATCTGAGTTCTGAGTTCCTAGAGATGCCAATCATTCTGAACTTCAAAGAAGAAAGTGAGATGCCAAAACTGTTCGGAAGCAAAAAAGCTACTAGTCCCGCTCATCTAATTGGAGCTAAGTTTCCTTGATATTTTGGAGTCTATAGTATATTCTCTTCTTTTTATCCTACTTTGATTTTCAGTTGCTTGGGGACAAGCAACAATTTAAGTTTGGTGTTGTGATGAGCGGATAATTT
>NC_029772.3:53414898-53415435 GCF_000817695.3 Arachis duranensis | reverse complement strand
CCAATCCTGATAATTTCTGATATCCTGACTAAGATTTACAAGATAACCATAGCTTGCTTCAAGCCGACAATCTCCGTGGGATCGACCCTTACTCACGTAAGGTATTACTTGGACGACCCAGTGCACTTGCTGGTTAGTTGTGCGGAGTGGCAAAAGTGTGATTGCAATTTCGTGCACCAGTCACCTTGTAAATCTCAGTTAGGCAGATTTAATTGGTTTATGGGTTTCAAAAATCAATAATAAATAGAAAATAAAAAGGGATAGAAATACTTATGTAAAGCAATAGTGGGAATTTCAGATAAGTGTGTGAAGATGCTGTGCTCCTCTCGTATCTCTATTTTCTTATTACATTCTTCCAATCCTTCCTACTCTTTTCCATGGCAAGCTGTATGTAGGGCATCACCGTTGTCAATGGCTACATCCCATCCTCTCAGTGAAAACGTTCCTATGCTCTGTCACAGCACGGCTAATCATCTGTCGGTTCTCAATCAGGCTGGAATAGAATCCAGTGATTCTTTTGCGTCTGTCACTAACGCC
>NC_029772.3:53413302-53414397 GCF_000817695.3 Arachis duranensis | reverse complement strand
GAATAAAGTATGGACTATTATATATTGCTGGAAAGCTCTGGATGTCTACTTTCCAACGCCATTGAGAGCGCGCCAATTGGAGTTCTGTAGCTCCAGAAAATCCATTTCGAGTGCAGGGAGGTCAGATTCCAATAGCATCAGCAGTCTTTTTGTCAGCCTTTTTCAGAGTTTTGCTCAAATCCCTCAATTTCAGCCAGAAATTACCTGAAATCACAGAAAAACACACAAACTCATAGTAAAGTCCAGAAATGTGAATTTAACATAAAAACTGATGAAAACATCCCTAAAAGTAGCTTGAACTTACTAAAAACTACCTAAAAACAATGCCAAAAAGCGTATAAATTATCCGCTCATCAATCCCTTGACTCTTATTCCGCTTGGATATTATGGTAGGGATCATATGACTCTTGGATCGATGAAAATGAATATTCTTCCATGTGAGGTTGTGGTGGAAGGTAAAATTCATCTTGTGGTTGAAAATTGTCATTTCTTGGATGTGGCTCTTGAAAATATTGATGTTGGAGTGGTGGTGGCTCTATATGTGGTTCATATGGTTCATATGGTTGTTGGTAGGGTGGATATGGATTAGGGTCATATGAAGGTGGTTGGTAAGAAGGGGCTTGTGAGTATGGTTGAGAGTTATGTTGAGGATATGGATCATACGCATATGGTGGTGGTTCTTGAAAGTCACAAGGAGATTCACCGTAGCCATTGGATTGATATGCATCATAGAATGGCTCTTCTTCATAGTGCATTGGTGGAGGTTGTTGCCATGAGGATTGATCATATGCATATGGCTCCTCCCACCTTTGGTTATCCCATCCTTGATACACATCTCCATTATAGTCCTCATCACCTACAACATAGTTGTAATCACGCTCATAGCCAAAGTGAGAGTTCATGATAGTAAGAGAGGGCAAAAACAAAAAATAGTAACAAATAAAGAGAACAAACTAAAAACTAACAAAGAAGCAAAAAGCAAACATATTCACAATATTCACATATATACAATAACCAATAACATAACACCATTGCAACTCCCCGGCAACGGCGCCATTTTGATGATTGGATTTTTGATGGTATAGAATTTCACAA
>NC_029772.3:53392730-53413157 GCF_000817695.3 Arachis duranensis | reverse complement strand
AAACCTCGGGTCGTTCTCCCTAGGAATTACAATAAAGTGCCTTGTTATTGGTTAGAAATGTGTTTTGGGGTTTTGGATAAGAAGCATGAAAGATAAATGGCAAGAAAGTAAACTAACAACTATAAAAGGCTCTTGGCAAGGTATGAGAACTAGAAGTCCTATCCTAGTTATCCTTTTCAATTGTGATGAGAATTGTTCATTGCTACCACTTAGTTAACCCTTACTAAACAAAGGAAAGTCAAGTGCATGAATTGACTTGAGCCACAAGTTCTAGCCAACTCCCAAGGGAAGACTAGCTTTAGTGCACTCCAAACCAATTAGCAATCTCTCCAATTACCAATCAACAAAGGAATTAGATAACTCAAGTGTCACTAATTACTCTACCTAAGCCAAGAGGAACAAAATTTATACTATATCTAGAAGAGGCATTTCAACAAACACATAAAAGGCAATAAAAGTAAACAACATAAATTGCAAGAATTAAAGAGAGATCTAACTACAAAGGCAAGAGATCAACAATAGAAAAGCAAAGAAGAACATTATTATGAATTACCTCTTATTGAATTGAAAGAAAATGGAAGGAACAATAGTAGATCTACAACAAAATGCAAGAACAACATGAAGGAAATTACAATAAAAGAATGGAAGAAGAATGAATGTAACAACAAGAAATTGAGAAGATAGAAGTAGAAGAAGATGAATGAAAACCTAGATCTAAGAACTAAACCTAATCCTAATCCTAATCCTAGAGAGAAGTGAGAGCTTCTCTCTCTAGAAACTACTTCTACAACTAAACTATGACTAATGGTCAAAAGTATGTTGATTCCTCTTCAATCCTTGGCATAAATAGCATCAGAAATGAGTTGGATTGGGCCCACAAGGCTTCTAAAATCGCTGGCCATGTGTTGCATTAAGTGGGTAATGTGCTACCATCGGCGCGTCCATGTACTGTGCGCGTGCGCGCCCCTATGTGCGATGCAACTATGGCAAATCTTATATCATTTCGAAGCCCCGGATGTTAGCTTTCTAACCCAATTGGAACCGCATTATTTGGACCTCTATAGCTCAAGTTATGATCATTTAAGTGCAAAGAGGTCGGCTTGACAGCTTTCCGGTTCTTTCATTTCTTCATGAGTTCTCCAACTTTTCATGCTTCTTTTCTTCATTCCCTTGATCCAATCTTTGCCTCCTAAACCTTAAATCACTTAACAAACATATCAAGGCATCTAATGGAATCAAGGTGAATTAGATTTAGCTATTTTAAGTCCTAAAAAGCATGTTTTCACTGTTAAGCACAATTAAAGGAGAAGTTATAAAACCATGCTATTTCATTGAATAAATGTGGGTAAAAGGTTATAAAATCCCCTAAATCAAGCATAAGATAAGCCCTACAAATGGGGTTTATCACTTGGATGAAGGCAGTAGGAAAGCAGAGATTCAGAAGGAGCACAGCATCTTCATACACCTATCTGAAATTCCCATCGATGATCTACATAAGTATTTCTATCTTTATTTTCTATTTATTTATTATTATTATTCAAAAACTCCATAACCATTTATTATTCGCCTAACTGAGATTTACAAGATGACCATAGCTTGCTTCATACCAACAATCTCCGTGGGATCGACCATTACTCACGTAAGGTTTATTACTTGGATGACCTGGTGCACTTGCTGGTTTGTTGTGCGAAGTTGTGAAGTTATGTTTGGACCATGGTACCATGCACCAAGTTTTTGGCGCCATTACTAGGGAGAGAACGAACATGAATGCCATTATCAGAAATCACAATTTTGCCTATCAAGTTTTTGGCGACGTGCCGGGGATTGTTCAAGTATGGACAACTGACGGTTCATCTTGTTGCTCAGATTAGGTAATTTTCTTTTTGTTTTATTTTCAAAAAAAAATTCTCACCTGTTTTCGAAATTTTTTTCAAAATTCTTAAGAATGGATTCAAGAGTTTCATGAAGCTTGTTGAAGCTTGACTGGCTGTAAAGCCATGTCTAAATTCTTTTGGACTGAGGTTTCAACTAATCACAACAATGCATGTAATGCTCTGCTAAAGCTTGGCTGGCCATTGGCCATGTCTAGTGTTTTGGACCAGAGCTTTCACAAAAGCTTGGCTAGCTATTAAGCCAAGTCTAATTCCTGGACCAGAGCTTTAGACTAACATTGAAAGATTCCTGGAATTCTTCTTAAAATTTTTGAATTTCTTATTTTCTTTTTCCTATATGTTTTTCGAAAAAAATAAAAGAAAATACAAAAAAATCATAAAATCATAAAAACCAAAAATATTTTGTGATTCTTGTTTGAGTCTTGTGTCATGTTTTAACTTTGGTGTCAATTGCATATTCATCTTGTTCTTGCATTTTTCGAAAATTCATGCATTCATAGTGTTCTTCATGATCTTCAAGTTGTTCTTGGTAAGTCTTCTTGTTTGATCTTTAAATTTTCTTGTTTTGTGTTGTATGATGTTTTTCATGTGCATTTTTGTATTCATAGTGTCTAAGCATTGAAAATTTCTAAGTTTGGTGTCTTGCATGCTTTTTCTTTTCTTGAAAATTCTTCAAAAATATGTTCTTGATGTTCATCATGATCTTCAAAGTGTTCTTGGTGTTCATCTTGACATTCATAGTGTTCTTGCATGCATCATTGGTTTTGATCCAAAAATTTTCATGTTTTGGGTCATTTTTATGTTTTTCCCTCTCATCATTAAAAATTTAAAAATCAAAAATATATCTTTTCTTTTTTTCTCTCAAAATTTTGAAAATTTGGGTTGACTTATTCAAAAATTTTTAAAATAAGTTATTTCTTATAAGTCAAGTCAAATTTTAAAATTTAAAAATCTTATCTTTTCAAAATCTTTTTCGAAAATCAAATCTTTTTCATATTTTATTAATTTTTGAAAATTTTTAAAAATATTTTTTAAAAAAAAATCTTTTTCTTATCTTTATTTCAAAATTTCAAAAACTTTACTAAAAATTAATGTGATTGATTCAAAAATTTGAAGTTTGTTACATTCTTGTTAAGAAAGGTTCAATCTTTAAATTCTAGAATCATATCTTTTAGTTTCTTGTTATTCAAGTAATCAATTTTGATTTTAAAAATCAAATCTTTTTCAAAATATCTTTTCCATCATATTTTTTTAATTAAATCTTTTTCAATCATATCTTTTTATCTTTTTCAAAAAAATTTTGATTTCAAAATATCTTTTCTAACTTCTTATCTTTTCAAAATTGATTTTCAAATCTTTTTCAACTAACTAATTGACTTTTTGTTTGTTCTTATCTTTTTCAAAACCACCTAACTACTTTTTCCTATCTAATTTTCGGAAATCATCTATTTCTTTTTCAAAATTCTTTTAATTAATTAATTGTATCAAATTTTAATTTTAATTTTATTTCTTCTCTTAATTTTCGAAAATCACTAACCCTTTTTCAAAATTAATTTTTGAATTCTCTCCCTCTCATCTCCTTCTATTTATTTATTTATTTACTAACACTTCTCTTCATCTCAAGAATCTGAACCTATCTTCACCCTTGTGTTTGGATTCTTACCTTTTCCTTCTTCTATTCTTTTCTTCTTCTACTAACATAAAGGAATCTCTCTACTGTGGTAAAGAGGATCCCTATTATTATTTTCTGTTATTTTCTTTTTCATATGAGCAGGAGCAAGGACAAGAATATTCTTGTTGAAGCAGATCCTGAACCTGAAAAGACTCTGAAGAGGAAACTAAGAGAAGCTAAATTACAACAATCCAGAGACAACCTTATAGAAACTTTCGAAAAAGAAGAGGAGATGGCAGCCGATAATAATAATGCAAGGAGGATGCTTAGTGACTATACTACTCCTACTTCCAAATTTGATGGAAGAAGCTCAATTCCTACCATTGGAGCAAATATTTTGAGCTGAAACCTTAACTAGTTGCTCTACTGCAACAGAACTGCAAGTTCCATGGACTTTCATTAAAAGATCCCTACCAGTTTTTAACTGAGTTCTTGTAGATCTGTGAGACTGTTAAGACTAATGGAGTAGATCCTGAATTCTACAGGCTCATGCTTTTCCCTTTTTTTGTAAGAGACAGAGCTAGAATATGGTTGGATTCACAACCTAAAGATAGCCTGGACTCCTGGGATAAGCTGGTCGTGGCCTTTTTGGCTAAGTTCTTTCCTCCTCAAAAGCTGAGCAAGCTTAGAGTGGATGTTTAGACCTTCAAACAAAAAGATGGTGAATCCCTGTATGAAGCTTGGGAAAGATACAAACAGATGACCAAAAGGTGTCCTTCTAACATGCTTTCAGAGTGGACCATTATGGATATCTTCTATTATGGTCTATCTGAGTTCTTCAAGATGTCATTGGACCATTCTGCAGGTGGATCCATTCACCTAAAGAAAATGCCTGCAGAAGCTCAAGAACTCATTTACATGGTTGCAAATAACCAATTCATGTATATTTCTGAGAGAAATTCTGTGAATAATGGGACGCCTCAAAGGAAGGGAGTTCTTGAAATTGATGCTTTAAATGCCATATTGTCTCAAAACAAAATGTTTACTCAGCAAGTCAACATGATTTCTCAAAGTCTGAATGGATGGCAAAATGCATCTAACAGTACTAAAGAGGCATCTTCTGAAGAAGAAGCTTATGATCCTAAGAACCATGCAATAGCAGAGGTAAATTACATGGGTGAACCTTATGGAAACACCTATAATTCATCATGGAGAAATCATCCAAATTTCTCATGGAAGGATCAACATGATGAATGTAATGATCCGTGACACTCATTATCATTCTCACCTATGAACACATGACTGACAACCACTTCCGTTCTACCTTAGACCAAACGCATATCTCTTGGATTCCTTAATCAGAATCTTCGTGGTATAAGCTAGAATTGATGGCGGCATTCATGAGAATCTGGAAAGTCTAAACCTTGTCTGTGGTATTCTGAGTAGGATTCAGGGATTGAATGACTATGACGAGCTTCAAACTTGCAATTGTTAGCCGTGATGACAAACGCAAAAGAATTAATGGATTCTATTCCGACATGATCAAGAACCGACAGATGATTAGCCGTGCCGTGACAGAGCATTTGGACTTTTTTCACTGAGAGGATGGGATGTAGCCATTGACAATGGGGATGCCCTACATACAGCTTGCCATGGAAAGGAGTAAGAAGGATTGGATGAAGGCAGTAGGAAAGCAGAGATTCAGAAGGAGTACAGCATCTTCATATGCCTATCTGAAATTCCCATCGATGATCTACATAAGTATTTCTATCTTTATTTTCTATTTATTTATTATTATTATTCGAAAACTCCATAACCATTTATTATTCACCTAACTGAGATTTACAAGATGACCATAGCTTGCTTCATACCAACAATCTCCGTGGGATCGACCATTACTCACGTAAGGTTTATTACTTAGACGACCCAGTGCACTTGCTGGTTAGTTGTGTGAAGTTGTGAAGTTATGTTTGTACCATGGTATCATGCACCAAGATTTTGGCGCCATTACCAGGGAGAGAACGAACATGAATGCCATTATCAGAAATCACAATTTTTCCTATCAGCGTGGCACGCTAGTACAAAATTCCAAAGAGCAAAATGGAGGACACAAAAGGGGCGTGGCACGCCAAGTTAGGCGTGGCATGCCTGACCCATCAACTACTATGGGCATGCCACTTGAGCTAAGGGGCGTGGCACGCCAACTCACCATCTCAAGAAGAACCTCTACTATAGCGTGCCACTTGGTGTCGAAGGCGTGGCACGCCAGCTCCAAGAAGTCACTTGGGCGTGCCACCTGAGAACCCAGGCGTGGCACGCCAAGCTTGAAGAGTGCCCAAATGCATGGGCATGCCACTTGAGCAGCATGGCGTGGCACGCTAGTACAATAATCCAGAGAAGGAGCTGAAGGCAATTGAAGACTGGGCGTGCCACTTGAAGTCGATGGCGTGGCACACCAACCTTTCAACCTCACTTAGGCGTGCCACTTGAGCAACCAGGCGTGGCAAGCCAATGCACAAGATAACATAAGCAAGGACTGGGCATGCCACTTGGTGTCGAAGGCGTGGCACGCCAATCCGAGCATGTCACTATGGCGTGCCACTTGAAGGCCGAGGCGTGGCACGCCAACTACTGGAACAAGACAAGATCATGGGCGTGGCACGCAAACCTTCAGGCGTGGCACGCTGGTACAAGTTTCCAGAGAGGATGAAAGAGGCCAATTACATGGGGCGTGCCACTTGGTATCGAAGGCGTGGCACGCCACTCACTATTCTTCACTTAAGCGTGCCACTTGAGAAACCAGGCATGGCACGCCAAGTCATTCAGAGGGCAGAGAAGCATTGGGGCATGCCACTTGAATTCATGGCGTGGCACGCCAAACAGAGGAACCACTCATTCACAAAGGGGCGTGGCACGCCAGACCCTGGGTGTGCCACACTAGTGCAACTTTCCAGAGGAGCTTAGCCAAGCACACAGAAAGGGCGTGGCACGCTAAACCCTGGGCGTGCCACGCTAGTTCAAGTTTCTAGAGGCAAAGGAAAGTTAAAAAAGCAAAGGGCGTGCCACTTGAGCTCGAAGGCGTTGCACGCCAACACAAGAATTCCACTATGGCGTGCCACTTGCGTTCAAAAGTGTGGCATGCCAAGGTTGACAATGGGATAACCGTGCCACTTGAAGGATTGAGCGTGGCACGCCAAGCTAGTTTGAAGGGCATGTGACACGCCAGCAAAGCGCCAGCCACATGCTAGCTGGGAAGTCATGCTTATTGACTTTTCTTTTTCCTCCAAAATGTAATTTTCCCTTTTCACTTTTGTAATTCTTTTCTTTTACTAGGAGTAGTATAAATACCCCCAAAGAGTACTGAAGAAGGGTAAGCAGTTAGTTTTAGATCCACTTTTACACTCCACTTTTGAGTACTTTTCAAGCTATGAGTAATTAACTTCCCTCTCATTGAGAGAGGGAGCTCTGTTGTACTTGATGGATTAATAATAGTGAAATTCTTCTTCTCTTCATCTTCGCTTTGATTTGCTAGAAGGAATTTCGTTCTTAATGATTAGTGTTCAATTATCTTGGGAAAGAGATTGAATGCAATTGGGTTTCATGGGACCCTTGGAAAAGGAAACATGAAACCATGCTTGAAATCCCTTCTCACACTTGAGTAGATTATGGGTTTTGGTGATTGGATACGTGACATATAATCCTCCCTCTACCTGGACCTATGAGGGTGTGTGGTATAATCAGGGACCAAGCATATCTCTCTTCATGAGCAATTAGACCAAGGAATTGGCTATTGATCAAGATCTGAGAGATTGAGTCACCAAGGGATTGGGGCTCAATCAATCATGATTGCCAAGAGGTTAATGAGTTGCATGATTGAAGAGGATATAAGCTAGATTTGATCCAAAATACAACATCTCCTAATCTCAATGAACTTCCCCATTCTTATTTATCTATTTCTTTACTGCTTAATTTTTACATTCAGCAATTCCCCACTTCTATTTACATTCAAGTCATTTATGATTCAGCACTTTACATTTTGCAATTTCCGTTTCTGCATTTTATTGCCTTTCTTTATATTCTACTCATTTACATTTATGTCATTTACAATTCTGTACTTCATAATCTTATTGATCCGCTTGACTAATTCATCAATCAATTAAAACTGCTTGAATTTGCTAATCTCTGTGGATACGATCCCACTCCTAGTGGGTTATTACTTGGCGATAATTTTGGTGCGCTTGCCAAAAGAACTAATTCACTAATTTTTGAAATGGGTAGTGAATTCTGGTCATCAGCAGTTTACCTAATTTAGGGAAAAAATGCATTTCGGTATCCAGTTTGCATAATGTTGTAATCTGGTAATAATGGTTGCCTGTTTATTTAAATGGGTAAATTGCCCTAATAATTATTATACATATTTAATTCATTAAAAATAAATTAATAGACATATTGCTATATCAATATCTATTTGGAACATTCTAAAGTGTTGAGGGTGGTGATGATCATGTGATGCGAATCATAGGTGTCGCAGGTGGAGTTTGACGCGTGGTAGTGTATAATGCGGAACGGAGCTCCGTGAATATAACCAGTGTGATAGAGTGTTGGGTTTATTTCATTTTTCTGTTTATTGTTTCATACATTTAACTACTAATTACTGATAATGAATTATTTAGATTAAGAATTAGGATGGAACAAGGATTTTGGGTCAGAATACTTTTGTTTTTTTGGTATAGTACTAATTAAGATAGACAACTCTGCACTGCCAAAAAATGGAGATAGGTTCTTGGCTTTAAGGTGAAGTATTGGGCGTTTTATTCTTGGAGGAGGGAGGCGGAACAGTAGGAAGGTGGAACCCTAAGTCCTTGTGAGATACAAGTTTAGAAAAACATAGTCTTGTTAGCACGTACAAAATAAAAACTGCACTATCTTCCATCTGTTGGAATTGAACTGTTGAAGATGCTTCCACTACAAGAAAATTAGCTTTATGCCATGCTTTTAAAGCGTGTCAAAAAGTGCTAAAAAGGGTGCCGACAGCTTTTGGCCACGCTTTTTGAGCTACCGGCACGCTTTTGAAAGGGTCACATACACAAGCATGCCGGTTGCTCTATCGCCACGCTTTTGTGGATCTATCAGCACGCTTTCTTTTTTGCCACGCTTTTGAAGCGTCCCAGAATATTTGTTTTTGCTATGCTTTTAAGCGTGCCGATAGATGAAGATATGGCCACACTTTTTTAGCGTGGCTCGAGGCGCGATGAAATGAAGACGGCAGAGCTCCAAACGCAGTTAATCACAGACGGCAGAAGAAGAATACAAAAGTGAAGAGTGATGAGTGTGGTGAATGAGAAAGTGATTTAGGGTTTGGGTGCAACAGAGAGAGTGTTGGGTGTGAGGGTTAGATCAATGGCTTGGTGTGAGGCATAGATGAACATGAAGGCGAGCTTGCTAGGTGTGAGGGTTAGATGAAGGGTGGTGCGACGGCTTGCTGGGTGCGACGGCAGCTTGCTTCTAGGTTAAAAGTGAATTTAGGAATAACAATGAAGTGTATGAGCTGTTATCACTTCTAGCTAGGTTAAAATTTAACTTAGAAAAAAGTTTGAAAAAAGTTTAAGTGCGGAAAAAAAGGTGGGAAATCAAATTTTAAGGTGAATCCTATCGGTACGCTTTAAAAATGTCACCGTTAGAAGACAAATTAGTCACGCCTTTAAAGTGTGCTGGTTTCTCTGTATGACTATGCTTTTAAAGTGTGGCCAAAAAAAGCGTGGCCAAAGCACAAGTTAGTCGCCACCCTCGTAAAAGCGTGCCAGTTTCTCTCTATGGCCACATTTTTTAAGCGTGACAAAAAAAATGTGGTCAAATCACAAATTAGCTGGCACCCTCATAAAAGCGTGGCCATTGACCACTTTTGGCCATGCTTTAAAAGCGTGGCACGAAAAAAGTGTGCCGATAGGCCTTTTTTCTTGTAGTTTTCACGCTGACGATGCTGCACGCACTACTTCTCAATGACGACGACCTTAAACCAACGATTGAAAATGAGTTTCCTCTTCTTTTGTTTTTTTAAGTGGTCATTTATTTTTTTGTTTAAAATGATCATTTTTTTGGACATATTTTTGGCACAATGTACTTTGATATTACTCTAGCTTTCAACTAGACCCAATTACCATTAGCTTAACACAATTTGGTCCATCTCTACCAGAAAAAAAAAAGACCCAACAACCACACTTTTTCTGGAGCCCAATTCTTTTTCATTGCACAATTCATTAAACAAATCTGGACACTAAGTGGCAATCATATTGTCTCTAAATCAAGCTGCACCAAGTTCAAACCCCAACTAATACTGATAGCTGATACTGATAGCTGATACTGATACTGGGAAGAGGTTTAAGAAAAATTTAAAATATGGGTGTGTAAGTAGTGTAATGACCTAAAAAAACACAAATATATATGGACACTAAGCTCAAATGAGAATCATGATCCTCCGTTACAACAAATGAATAAACGATACTCAACGCAACCATCTTACATACACATGTTACTCTCATTATGTAACACCTACGTACCTTCAGCATCACAATCTAACCATCTTACAGACACGTATCATTCTTATTATGTGACACCTACAGTCAGCAATACATGACGATTTACACTATCAGCATCATAGAATTTTTCTATCTATTTATACTAATTTTATATAAATATTTAACTATGACTAATTAAGTCTAACTATTCATACTCTTGTTCCACTTTGAGCAGAGCTTTCTTGATAGGCAAACCCATTGAAAATAAGAGTTCCTTACTCGGTTATCAAAAGTCAACGCTTCTTCTATATGCTTTGTAACATTATTACGAGGAAATCCCCTAGAAAAATCTCAAGAAATTACACACCATATTAAACACATATAATAATAAGCTAAGGAGGTACCCTCTACAAATATATATCCACTAAAATGTTGCACCACCTTCATCATTAATTATCAATCATTGTTATTAGCTATCACAAATCACCATCATCAACATGTGTTGTTTGAGATCATTCAGGTGCAGTTTTTGCTGCATCTTCCTCACACTCTTCACCTTATTCTTGTGCTGCATTCTATCCATATTCCTATTTTGGATTATCATATCCCCATCAAGTGTCAAATTCCAAGTAACCAATGCTTCCCTCACTCAATTCAATCTCAGCAACAACACCACCACATTGAACTACAAATTCAAAGTCAACATAACTGCAAGAAACCCTAAGAACAACGTGGTGGTGTACTATAGGAGGATCACCGCATATGTGTGGTACAAAGACAGGTATTTTGCTACCATAAACTTGGTGCCATTTGATCAAGGCCACAAGAACACCACCCTCCTTCAAGAACCCGTGTTTGAAGGACAAAGCTCGATTTTCGACTCAGCCCAAAGCAAATTGCTGAGTACAACATGGAAAGGAGTGTGGAAATTTTCAATGACTTGGCTGTCAATTTGGATGTTACGATAAGGGCTAAGTTTGGGAGGTTCAAGAGCAGTCGGTTCGATCCGCAGTTTTTAAGTGTCGCCGGCTCAGGGTTCCTTCGATTTCGAATGGTAAACCGGCGGCAACATTTAATGTTAGAAGGTGCAGTAGTCCTTATTTCTTTTAGGATTGGGATGATGAGGGATAGCCTCGTATTAAATATAAATTTTGACCTTTTGAGTATTTGAATGTGAATTTGCAATTATATATGGCATAAATAAATAAATATAAGTATATACTAATAATGCCATATGTAGGATAAGCAGAAAAGCAAAAATGAAAATAGAAATCCTCGTGTCATATATATGTATCACTTTGATTTTTTGATCGAGTTGTATTATTTTACAAGTGTAATAACCCGTGTCATGTACGTGATAAGATTGAAATTATAATTTTAAGTTGTTTTGTTAAGATTAATTTGAATTATAATAATTTGATTAATAAAAAAGTAACATGTTATGTATTGTTTATTTTTTCTTAATCTAGTGTTAAGTGTATTAACTCTAAAATAGTTATTAATTGAGTTTGGTAATCCACTTTCTTCAATAAATCAGGCATATATACTTAATGTGACCATAAATAACCTAGTAATACTTAGATTTACCAACAAATTTTTATATGTTATTTTAAAATTAGAAAATTAGTAATACTTAAACCCACCAACAAATTTTTATATGTTATTTCAAACATATATACTCAAGGCATTTATCAAATTTTGCTGTCAAGTAAGGACATATCAAAATCAGCTCAAAATAAATAATAGATTATTAGAGAATTCTAATGCATAAAATTCTCCAATAAATAATAAATAATTTAAATCCACTAAAAATAACTCAACACTTTTCTTTGATGCTTGCAAAACATATACCTGAAATAATATTATATCAATGTTAGTATACAATTTTATGATCATCGACCGTATTTTTCATACGTGACTCCTTAAAAGTTTCTCTACACACGTGTGTAGTCGGAAGACAAATTTTGCTTGATTCCTCAATCAAAAAATTTGAGAAGATATAGACCCTCCCCTCGATCAGTTCATTCTCAAACATCTTTGTCAAATAATTCTTGATTGAACAATGAATTTTATCACACTGTAAAACAAATTAAATATAAAAGCTATTAGTACTTATAAAACAAATTAAATACAAAAGCTATTAGTACTTATAAAGCTATTAAATCGCACTATCTTTGATTTGTGCAAGGATTTACTTATCAAATAAACTTAAAATACAAACAAAAAATATTTTTAAACTAGACCTAGCATCACTTTAAAGAATCATGAAAAATAATCAACTAACCTTATCATCCATAACTATTTTTATGTAAGTCGTCTTACTCTGGTCAAATTTAGATGGAACTTTCCATAACCTTATAATTTTTACCTTTATTTTCCAAACCTTTTCATCACATAATCTAACATAGGTAATACTATTAATATATAGAATTATAGCTAGTAGCCATTAGGTATGAAGAATAAAAAATAGAAAAAGAACTATGTCTGGATTATGAATTTTCTAAATGAATCATAATGGTAACAATTCACTACTACTTATATACATATTGAATTTTTACTTTAGAGAGTAAAGTGTGATCTCTTATCCTTGAATGGTTTCTCTCATATTTTTTCTTATTTTCACCTATAAAATAAATGATGAAGATTACACTTTACCTTCTAAAGTGAAATTCAAAATTTAGAGGATCCAAATCCATATATATATATATATATATATAACAATATTTTCAAAGGAGATATTATTGTTATATAAAAATTAGATATAAAAAGATATGTTACTGTAATAAAATATTATACTATAAACAATTATATTTGTAAACTAATTTTATTGATATACTATATCTATAGTATTGTCATATGTTTTTGCAAAGAATAACTATTAATTAATACAATATATATATATATGAAATTACAGAAAATTATTTTCTCAAATCTTAATATATAAAAATGGAAATCGAGTTATTATTATTGTATACTACAAATATGTAATTTCAAAAAAAAAATAATCCATTTAGTAATTTTTTTATTCTTTATTATTAGTATCATCTTATGTGTAATTTTCATAAATTACGGTAATTTTTTTATTTATGTATATGTATATATTAATTTTGTTAAATAGTTCTAAATATTTTCTTATTTATGTATACATATATATTAATTATACATAAAAATATTTAAATCACATATATATATATATATATATTTTATTCTATAATCGTACAATAATTTTTTATTTATTATATCCATGTATATTCTCTGATCTCACTACTAGAAAACTAGTTAATACAGACGGATATTTCAGACGGATTTTATCCCATGGAAATACAGACGGAATTTCAGAGGGATTTTTTGTCGAAAAACAAAAAAAAATGAATTAACATAAATTACAGACGGAAAAAAAATCCGTCGATAATTCTGTCGGAAAAATTAATTTTTTTCCGTGAAAAATAGTTACAGACGGAAAATCCGTCTGTAATTAAATAAACAAAAACATTACATTTTATTAAATTATTACAAACAGAAAATCTGTCTGTAATTTAAACTTTTCCGACGGAAATATTAAAATAAAGAGATGGGTTACTTTACTCCCAATCCTTCAGTTCACTTTTTTCCCGATATCCTTAAATTACTCCAATGCCTTCTCTCTCCATTGAAGATGTGACTTCCTCCGCCGCTGCCGCCGCCGCCGCCACCGCCGCTCGCGTCGCACAAGCTCCTTCTACCGCCGCTCTCAATGCGGTTGCTCCTTTCATCGTCACACGAGCTCTCTCGGGCATGCTCTTGTCTTACGAGCTCCCTCCGCCGCCGCTCTCGCGCTGCTTCTTCTCTCCTCGCCGGAGGTTTGTCATCGTCTCTTCTCGTCGTTGTTAGTTCAGGTAGGCTTCCGCCTCCTCCTCATCCCTAGCCCTAACCCTTCCATTATGATTCTGTTCCAATTTCATGATCCCTAGCCCTAACCCTGTCCTTTCCCTATTTTGATTGAACTTCAAAATCAAAGAATACGATCGACGAGAGCTCTTATGTTTGCAAATCAGTTGTTGCTTGCTGCAGAGAACGGAATTTCTAAATTCTAAGGTATGAATTTTGTATATTCCTATAATTTGTGAAATCTGAAACATAATTTCTATGATTGTAGTATAGAATGAACTTTGTTTATGAACTATATATTTGAATTGCTGAGATATTTTATCTGGAGTTTGCATGCATATTCTTGTTATGACTTGATTTTGGCTCCTCCTTCTTGTCCTTGTCTGAATCTGCTGAATTACAGACAGATAACTCATTCTTTTCAGTATTTTTGAAACAGGGGAGATGACAGTAACACAACTCTAAAGACAACAACGCGATTAATTGATTCTGATCTTGCCGTTGCTCTTGTCTTTCAACAACAGCACTATCATTATGCCTTTGATTTAACCTCAAGTTACTCTCTTTCTCACTCTCTTATCTTTCACTCACTCACTCTCTTATTTATCAAATATACCTTATCTCTCACTCACTCACTCTCCTATTTATCAAATAATAGGACTGGGAATGGGAAACTTGTAGTTGTGGACTCCAATGATCAAACTAAGCTTAAACATGAGGATAAGAAGGTTTGTTTCATTGTTTGTGTGTTACTGCTTGTGCTTACTATTTCAATTTCTGTTTCATTAGTAGTACAGATTTTTACATTTTTATATAAACATTTTAGATTGAGGCTGCTAGGAGGAGTCGATTGAGGAAGAAGGTAAATTAATTGCTCCCAACTTGATATGTTAGATTGTTCAATTGAACCTAAACTTAAGCCCCAACCATTGAATGATTGATATGTGTTGATTTTTCAATAGACATATGTGCAGCAATTGGAGAATAGTAGAGTTAGGCTTGCACAATTAGAGCAAGAACTTCAGTCACCCAATTTCAAGGTTTGTTCCTCATGCTCTTCCTACTTCAAATTTCTTATCTTTTGTTGCAAAGGGTACTTCATAGTTAATATAACTTTACATAGCTATAAGAAGCTTCAATGATCAGTATTTAATGAACCAATATTTTTTATCTATTTTTATCTCGAAGCTTTTTTCAATTAAAATTTATCATAAAGAGAAAAAGAAATTGGACAATGGAAACGGAGTAATCAAATTGGAGGAAGAAAAGAAAAACTCTACAGCTTAAAAGATCAAATACCTTTAAGTTTGGCGGGAATGAGGGATGTTATGTTAGGCCAATTTCACTTTGCAAAAATTTAAAAGTAGAATAAATGGAGTTTATTTAGGTTTTATGTTTGCAGAATTTTATTTTTTTAAATTTATTATTCTAATATTTAGAAGTAATTTATTATTCTAATATTTAGATGCACTTGCTTGTTTAGAAACACTTGCTTGTTTATGCTTCTCAGAAGGGTTTGTGCCTCTCAGAAGAGCAAACTCTCAGAAGTGTCTGATTGTTTAGAAACACTTGCTTGTTTATGGTTTTATCTTATTAGAATGTGTTTATCAATTTCTACTAATCATGATTTTGTTACTATACTCAGGTTATAGATGGCCAAGAATAGGAGGCCATAGATTCATAGGAATGAGAACTCAACATCAAAAGCTGACTAGAAAATGTGATATTCGCGGCAACATTTTCATGTGGGCATTTAAGGGAGTTATGGATCAGAACCCTTCTCCATTTGGGCACATTTTGCTTGATCAGAGTTTTAGCCCCAGCTGTATAATGCATCCAGATACTTACCTAAATAAGGTAATCATGTCTTTCTTCTTGTTCCAAAGATTAATAGACATTGTAGGCTTTAATTTTCAGTTGAGAATGAATAGGGCAATAGGCTTTACTGGGGCTGCAATTGTAGTCACGGGCTAATTAAGGAGTTAAATGAAAGTGACATTTAGAGTTAAGACTTCCTTTATGATTGAGAAATATGCAGTAGGTTCTCATCGGGAGCGAGCAAGGTCCTATGCAGCTTTGGAACATTAGCACAAAGAAAAAAATATTTGAGTTTAAGGGATGGGATTCACCGATCACCTGTTGTGTTTCCTCCCCTGCTCTAGATGTCGTTGCAGTTGGGTGTGCAGATGGAAGCATTCATGTTCCTGAGGCTATTGAGGTTTTAATACTTATAATTAACTCTACAAAGTGAATTAATTAAACTGAGGTATTTATCTAATGTTTTCTATTTTAGAGTAAGCAGGGGAGGAAAAAAAGTACTTATTTTAATACTCAGATTTTGTTCTGATTTCTTGTTACATAGTTCTTATTTGCATTTACAAGGTTTTATGATACTTGCTAACAGGTCACTGAAGCTGATATTGAGGAGTTTTAATGATTTCTTCTTTTATCAAAGAAAAAAAGTACTTTCTATATGTAAAATTTGCTGTTTTAGTATAGTTATATTTCATTTGCAAGTTTATAGATTTTAATGGGTCATTGTGTCCTGTGCGCAATAGTACACCATGCTTAATAAGTAATTTGAGAAATATAGGTACTATGAGAATTGATTCTGATTGAGTTATTTCAAATGTGTACTTTGTGAATGGATTTTGACCTCTTTTTTTATTTCTTAAGAGAGATAGAGAGAAAGTTAACAATATATCTCGACATATTTTAACACTAATAATCACCCTCAAACATTACTTAGCATTTCTGATTCTTCCTGTCAATACTAGAATTGAGTTTCACTTTTGAGAACTCATTATAATTTGGCTTCTTCCTGAATGTGAATCAGCATTGACAGTCTTGAATCGTGATCTTAGAATTTTCTCAGCTTTCAAATTTTCAGGTTAGCCCACTCAATGATATTGATAAATAGTAAATATATACCTATTGTTTATTAGATTTTAGAATGCTCTGATGTTGAGGTATATGCTATTCCTGAGGGGTCAGTTGTTTTTCCGAAGGTACCACTGATGAGAGTTGAACCAGAATCACAAACAAAACTTTTAGATGCTACACTGAACTTGGAAGGAGTGTTGTTGGCTAAAGTTCCAGGAGCAGGAGGATTTGATGCTCTTTGCTGTTACTTTGAGAGATTCAAGCAGCAATGTGACAAAAACATGGAGCTCACTCAATGTTCTTGCCCTTCTGGTTAAAGAAGATCCTTGTGGCGTTTCTTTAGAAAGTGCTGACCGTAGAACAAATGAAATCACTTCAGCTGTATCTTCAATTCATATTGAATAATTTATTGTAAATATTGTTTATTTTTAATACAATGAATTTGTTTATTTTTTGAAATATTATAAATATTCGAATATAAATTAGATAAAAATTTGTTAAAAATTCTATTTTACCTTACAGACGGATTTTCTGTCTGTAATCATGATTTTCCAAAGTTTAAATTACAGACGGAAAATCTGTCGGAAAATCCGTCTGTAATTACAGACGAAAAATCTGTCGAAAAATCCGTCTGTAATTACAGACGAAAAATTCGTTTGAAAATTTGTCTGTAATTACAGACAGGAAATCCGTCTGAAAATCCGTCTGTAATTACAGACGGAAAATCCGTCGGAAAGTTTGTCGCCTTCGAAAAATGGATGCAAAATTTACAGAGGGAAAATCCGTCGGTAACTGGTAAAAATCCGTCTGTAATTTTCCGACGGAAAAAAATCCGTCGGTAAATAATTTCCGACGGGGCTTTTACAGAGGGACAAAATCCGTCGGTAATTTCGTCGGTAACGAAAAATCCGTCTGTAATAAAGACTAAATCCGTCTGTAAATCTGTCTGTATTAATCAATTTTCTAGTTGTGTCTCCATTCATACGTATGATTAACAACTTTTTTTAAATAGTGATGTTTTAATTTTTCTTTTCTTTCACGTATCTTCATATCACTACTACATAATTGACTTTTACTAATACTTAAAAAATATTACCAAATCATATTAAAATGTTAACTATATATATTAGTAACATTTTAACAAATATTAAATATACCCTATGTTACTAAAGAGTTTTACTAACATTTTTATAAAGATTTAGTAACATTTAATAAAAATGTTACAATAGATCTTCTATAATAATATTATGAGAAATGTTACAATAGACCTTTCTTAGTAACACTTAAAGAAATGTTATAATAGATATATTTTGTAACACTTAGAAAAATGTTACCATGGATATTTTTTTGTAACATTTAGAAAAATGTTACCATAGATATTTTTTGTAACACTTAAAAAATATTACAATAAATATTTTATGTAACACTTAGAAAAATGTTACTAAAGATATTTTTTGTAACACTTAAAAATATTACCATAGATATTTTTTGTAACACTTCAAAAATATTACAAAAGATCTTTAGTAACATTTTTTTAGTTATATTATAATATTTTTTATTTTTTATTTTATATTATACATAATATAAATATACTAAAATTAATTACTACAACATGAAATATTTCATTAAATTCACAAATTCACAAAATGAAATTTTTATAGCCTCTTTCATTAATCAATAATCATTGTACAAATTTACTTCGTAATGCAAATAAAAAGGAAAAAGAAAAATACTTATAACACTTAAACTCTATAAACATTCCATATAAAAAAGAAAAGAAAAAGTGATACTATACATAAAAAACTTAGTCCTTATACTAATCCTAGAAAAATGTATTTATCTGCTTGACTAGCTCATCGCTGCAACAACTTATTACCATTCCCTTAAACCAGTCAACCAAATTCATCTTCAACTAAGTTCATCTGATGCATATCAAACAAAAAAGCAATAAGAACTTATATAGTGGGCAAAAATAAAATCTAAAGAAAAATAATCATGAAATCACCTCTGTAGGTGGTCTGGAATTCGAAGTAAAGTTTCTACCTTCATAGACTGAGCAATAATTACAAGTAGCCAAAAGTCCAATACAAGGACAACTCACTATAACACCAAATCAAAGGAACAACAAGGGTTTTAGCAAATCAATCAAACAATAATAATAATAATAATAATAATTGAAAAAGAAAGAATCCGTCTTTAATTAATCTTGATTTAAAAGGACAAAAGGGGTTTACTGCTTACCTTAATCTTCAACTATGGCTGCATCCATGGTGCACGAAATTGCAATCACATTTTTGCAATCCGCACAACTAACCAGCAAGTGCACTAGGTCGTCCAAGTAATACCTTACATGAGTAAGGGTCGAATCACACGGAGATTGTTGGCTTGAAGCAAGCTATAGTTATCTTGTTGATCTTAGTCAGGATGCCAATAGAGTTCTTTCGTTTTAATTGTAAAAAGTCAAAGGGCATAAAATAAATACTTATTGTGCAATAATGGAGAATATGTTGGAGTTTTGGAGATTTTTTGTCCTCGTTATTTCAGTTTTTCTCTTGTACTCCTCTTCACACACGCAAGGCTCCTTCAATGGCAAGCTGTATGTAGGTTGTCACCATTGTCAATGGCTACTTCCCATCCTCTCAGTGAAAATGGTCCAAATGCTCTGCAACAGCACGACTAATCATTTGTTGGTTCTCGATCATGCCGGAATAGAATCCATTGATTCTTTTGCGTCTGTCACTACACCCAACAATCGCGAGTTTGAAGCTCGTCACAGCCATTCAATCCTTGAATCCTACTTGGAATACCATAAACAAGGTTTAGACTTTCCGGATTCTCATGAATGCCGCCATCAATTCTAGCTTATACCACGAAGATTCTGATTACGAAATCTAAGAGATACTCATTCAATCTAATATAGAATGGAGGTGATTGTCAGGCACACGTTCATGGATTGAGGAAGGTGATGAGTGTCACAAATCATCACCTTCTTCATAGTGAAGCGCGAATGAACATCTTAGATAGGAACAAGCGTGTTTGAATAGAAAACAGAGATAATTACATTAATTTTTCGAGACGCTGCAGAGCTCCTCACCCCCCAAACAATGGAGTTTAGAGACTCATGCTCGTCAAAGAGTATGAAATTTAGATCTAAAAATGTCATGAGATATGATGAGCGGATAATTTGTACGCATTTTGGCATTGTTTTTAGTATGTTTTTAGTATAATTTAATTGGTTTTTAGTATATTTTTAGTAGTTTTTAGTTAAAATTCACTTTTCTGGACTTTACTATGAGTTTGTGTGTTTTTCTGTGATTTCAGGTATTTTCTGGCTGAAATTGAGGGTCCTGAGCAAAAATCTGATTCAGAGGCTGAAAAGGACTGCAGATGCTGTTGGATTCTGACTTCCCTGCACTCGAAGTTGATTTTCTGGAGCTACAGAAGCCCAATTGGCGCGCTCTCAACGGCGTTAGAAAGTAGACATCCTGGGCTTTTCAGCAATGTATAATAGTCCATACTTTGCCCGAGATTTGATGGCCCAAACTTGCGTTGCAAATCAGCTTCAAAATTCCCAGCGTTTAACGCTGGAACTGGCATAAAAGCTGGCGTTTAACTCCAGAAAAAGCCTCTACACATAAAAGCTTCAATGCTCAGCCCA
>NC_029772.3:53390129-53392162 GCF_000817695.3 Arachis duranensis | reverse complement strand
CTGCTTGAAGAAGAAGACAGTAGGAAAGCAGAGATTCAGAAGATGGAGCATCTCCAAAACCTCAACCTGTTCCCCATTACTGCAAAACAAGTACTTATTTCATGTTCTTTTATTTTTCACAATCAACCTTTATAATTATTGATATCCTGACTAAGATTTACAAGATGACCATAGCTTGCTTCAAGCCGACAATCTCCGTGGGATCGACCCTTACTCACGTAAGGTATTACTTGGACGACCCAGTGCACTTGCTGGTTAGTTGTGCGGGGTTGCAAAAGTGTGATTGCAATTTCGTGCACCAAGTTTTTGGCGCCGTTGCCGGGGATTGTTCGAGTTTGGACAACTGACGGCTTATCTTGTTGCTTAGATTAGGACTGCTTTATTTTTGTTGGTTTAGAGTCTTTTATTTGAGTCTAGTTTCATATTTTAAGTTTGGTGTCAATTGCATGCCTTTGTTTTCTTTTAATTTTTCGAATTTGCATATTCTTAGTCCTTTCTTGTTCTTTAAAAATTCTAAGTTTGGTGTCCTCCTTGTGTTTTTCCTTTAAGTTTTCGAAAATTTGTGTCTGATTTTCTAAAAATTTTAAGTTTGGTGTCATTTTGTTGTTTTTCTCTTTCCTCATTTCAAAAAAATTTTCAAATCTTTTTCAAAATAATTTTCAATCATATCTTTTTAATTGCCAATTCCAAAATCTTTTTAATTAGTTGATTGATTTAGTTTTCAATTTGCTTTGATTTTATTTTTTCTTTTAGTTTTCGACATTTTATTTTATTTTCCTTTTGTTTTATTTTATTAGTATTTTCGGTCATTTTTTTTAAAAAAAAAAAGAAAAAAAATATATACTTTGCTTGTGAATTCATATCATATTCCCTTTTTCCATCATGGACCTAAGTAGAATTGAGCAGTCCAGAAGAACTCTGGGGTCATATGCTAACCCCATTACAGCTGCATATGGGAGTAGCATCTGTACACCTCCCATCAAAGCAAGCAGCTTTGAGCTAAATCCTCAACTCATTATCATAGTGCAGCAAAATTGCCAGTATTCCGGTCGTCCACAGGAAGAGCCTACTGAGTTTCTGGCATAGTTCTTACAAATTGCTGACACAGTACGTCATAAAGAGGTGGATCAAGATGTCTACAGACTATTACTGTTTCCATTTGCTGTAAAAGATCAAGCTAAGAGGTGGTTAAATAACCAACCTACAGCAAGCATAAAGACATGGAAACAGTTATCAGACAAATTCCTGAATCACTTTTACCCTCCAAAAAGGATGACACAGCTAAGGCTAGACATCCAAGGCTTTAAACAAGAGGATAATGAATCCCTTTATAATGCCTGGGAGAGGTATAGAGGTATGCTAAGAAAATGCCCCTCTGAAATGTTTTCAGAGTGGGTACAATTAGACATCTTCTACTATGGGCTTACAGAAAAGGCTCAGATGTCTTTAGACCACTCAGCTGGTGGATCTATACACATGAGGAAGACAATTGAAGAGGCTCAAGAGCTCATAGACACTGTTGCTAGAAATCAATATTTGTACTCTGGCAATGAGTTCTCCCCAAAAGAGGAAGTCATGGCAGTAGCCACTGATCCTAATCCTCAAGAACAGATGATTGAGCTTAATCAACAATTGCTCCTGATGACAGGACAGTTAGCAGAATTTAAAGAGATGCTCCATGAAACTAAAGTTGCTAACAAGAACATAGAACTGCAGTTGAATCAAGCAAAACAGCAGATATCTAAACAGATAACAGAAAAATGTCAAGCAGTTCAACTGAGGAGTGGGAAGACATTGAACAACACCACTCAAAAGAGCAACAAGCCAAATAAGGAACAATTGACAGAGGAGAGCCAAACCACTATCCAAAATCCCTCTGAGGATAGTAAGAGCCCAGAGAGGAATACTATTGGCGTTCAAACGCCAGAAAAGGAGGGAAAGCTGGCGTTAAACGCCCATTCCCTGCCCAGTCCTGGCGTTCAAACGCCAAAAAAGGGGGAAAAGTTGGCGTTAAACGCCCAATCTTCACCCAA
>NC_029772.3:53383595-53383740 GCF_000817695.3 Arachis duranensis | reverse complement strand
GTATAATAGTCCATACTTTGCCTGAGATTTGATGGCCCAAACTTGCGTTGCAAATAAGCTTCAAAATTCCCAGCGTTTAACGCTGGAACTGGCATAAAAATTGGAGTTAAACGCCCAAACTGGCATGAAAGCTGGCGTTTAACTC
>NC_029772.3:53380657-53383404 GCF_000817695.3 Arachis duranensis | reverse complement strand
GTGCCATTTTGGGCGTTAAACGCCAGAATGGGCACCATTCTGGGCGTTTAACGCCAGGTGTGCAGCATCCTGGGCGTTTAGCAAAACGCCCAGTGACAAAGGGAATTCTGGCATTTAACGCCAGCCAGGGCACCTGGCTGGGCGTTAAACGCCCACATTGGCTAGCAAATGGGCGTTAAACGCCAGAATGGGTACCATTCTGGGCGTTTAACGCCAGAAAAGTGGGGGACAGAGATTTTGCTTTCTGATTAAATTTTTTTCAAACTTTCCTTTTTTGAACCATACTTTTCTACACAAACACATTTCAAACTTTCATCATTCATCTTCAAATCTTCAAAAATCAAAATCATTCTTCAAATCTCTTTCAAATCCTTCCCAAATCTTGTTCAAAAACTCAACTTTCTCTCAATTTCTGTCCATATCTTCTCAAATCTCCTTCCAAATTTTCGAAATCTCTCCTTCCCCCCTTGTATATACACGTTCGGCCTCCCTATTCCCCCCACACCATTCGAATTTGCTCTTCTCTTCTCTCTCTTCTTTCCTTTCTTTTGCTTGAGGACAAGCAAACCTCTAAGTTTGGTGTGCTTTTTCCGTGATCACTAAGTCAAAATTCATCAAGATCATGGCTCCTAAGGGAAAACAAACCAATTTAAGAGGAAAGAAAGAGAATAACCCAAATAATCTTTGGAATCAAGAGAAGTTCTCAACCAAAGAACATGAAGACCATTATCACAAAATAATGGGTCTGAGGTCAGTGATCCCGGAAGTTAAATTTGATCTGAAAGAAGATGAATATCTGGGAATCCAAGAGCAAATCCGAAACAGAGGATGGGAAGTTCTAACCAATCCTGAGATAAAGGTTGGAAGAAATATGGTTCAGGAATGCAAGAGGTTGGCTAGACTTTATTGGGCGTTCCATATTGCCCACTAGCAACCGTTCTGAGGTCACTATCAAGAGAGCAGTGATGATTCATTGCATTATGCTTGGAAAAGAGGTGGAGGTTCATCATGTGATTGCTTGTGAGATCTACACAATTGCAAATAAGAATTCCACTGAAGCCAAATTGGCTTACCCAAGCTTGATCTCCTTGCTCTGTAAAGAGGCTGGGGTAAAGATGGGAGTAGATGAATTCATACCCATTGAACATCCAATCACCAAGAAGTCAATGGAAGGACAAATGCAAGACAACTCTATCAAAAGGAGGGTGCAGGAGTTCCTCCCTGAATTTCCTAAAATTGACTACTGGACCAGTCTAGAAGCATCTATCATTAAGTTACAAGAAACTATGGAGCAACTGAAGGAAGAACAGCAGAATCAGAACTACATGCTCTGCAAATTGCTGAAGGAACAAGAGAAGCAGGGGCGTGAGCTTCAAGAACTGAAACGCCAAAAGTTCTCCCCTCAATTTGAGGGAGCATCCACTTCTCAAAATCAAGGTTGTTGAGTCCTAACTCTGTGAAAACCTCTATCATTAGGAGCCTATGTTTTTGCGTTTTTATTTTCTTCTGTTTTGTTCTTATTTTTCGTTTTTCTAGTCTCATTTTATATCTATTTTTTGAGTCTTGTTCTTAATTCATAGTTAATAAAATTGAAATTTTATGCCTTAAAGTTATAAATGTCCTATGAATCCATCACCTCTCTTAAATGAAAAATGCTTTAATCACAAAAGAACAAGAAGTACAGGATTTCGAATTTATCCTTGAAACTAGTTGAATTAGTTTGATGTGGTGACAATACTTTTTGTTTTCCGAATGAATGATTGAACAGTGCATATGTCTTTTGAATTTGTTATTTTGAGAATGTTAAAATTGTTGGCTCTTGAAAGAATGAAGGAAAAAAGAGAACTGTTATTGAGGATCTGAAAAATCATCAGATTGATTCTTGAAGCAAGAAAAAGCAGTGAATACAAAAAAAAAAACGAAAAGAAAAGAAAGAGAAAAAGAAAAGAAAAAAATAAAGTTGTGATCCAAGGGAAAAAGAGTGTGCTTAAGAACCCTGGACACCTCTAATTGGGGACTCTAGCAAAGCTGGGTCATAATCTGAAAAGGTTCACCCAAGTATATGTCTGTGGCATGTATGTATCCGGTGGTAATACTGGATGACAGAGTGCTTTGGGCCACAGCCAAGACTCATGACATAGCCATGTTCAAGAATCATTATACTAGGAGAATCAATAACACTATCTGAGTTCTGAGTTCCTATAGATGCCAATCATTCTGAGCTTCAAAGGGTAAAGTGAGATGCCAAAACTGTTCGGAAGCAAAAAGCTACTAGTCCCGCTCATCTAATTGGAGCTAAGTTTCCTTGATATTTTGGAGTCTATAGTATATTCTCTTCTTTTTATCCTATTTGATTTTCAGTTGCTTGGGGACAAGCAACAATTTAAGTTTGGTGTTGTGATGAGCGGATAATTTATACTCTTTTTGGCATTATTTTTAGTATGTTTTTAGTAGATTTTAATTGGTTTTTAGTATATTTTTAGTAGTTTTTAGTTAAAATTCACTTTTCTGGACTTTACTATGAGTTTGTGGGTTTTTCTGTGATTTCAGGTATTTTCTGGCTGAAATTGAGGGTTCTGAGCAAAAATCTGATTCAGAGGCTGAAAAGGACTGCAGATGCTGTTGGATTCTGACCTCCCTGCACTCGAAGTGGATTTTCTGGAGCTACAGAAGCCCAATTGGCGCACTCTCAATGGCATTGGAAAGTAGACATCCTGGGCTTTCCAGCAATGTATAATAGTCCATAC
>NC_029772.3:53353150-53380104 GCF_000817695.3 Arachis duranensis | reverse complement strand
GCGTTGAACATTTCCACTGAGAGGATGGGAGGTAGCCACTGACAACGGTGAAACCCTTGCATACAGCTTGCCATGGAAGGAGTCTTGCATGCTTGAAGAAGAAGACAGTAGGAAAGCAGAGATTCAGAAGATGGAGCATCTCCAAAACCTCAACCTGTTCCCCATTACTGCAAAACAAGTACTTATTTCATGTTCTTTTACTTTTCACAATCAACCTTGATAATTATTGATATCCTGACTAAGATTTACAAGATAACCATAGCTTGCTTCAAGCCGACAATCTCCATGGGATCGACCCTTACTCACGTAAGGTATTACTTGGACGACCCAGTGCACTTGCTGGTTAGTTGTGCGGGGTTGCAAAAGTGTGATTGCAATTTCGTGCACCAAGATAAAAAATAAGTCTCTAAAAGTTGTTTAAATACTAAACTAGTAACCTAGGTTTACAGAAAATGAGTAAACTAAGATGGATAGTACAGAAATCCACTTCTGGGGCCCACTTGGTGTGTACTGGGGCTGAGACTTAAGCTTCTCACGTGCCTGGGCTGTTTCTGGAGTTGAACGCCAGGTTGTAACCTGTTTCTGGCGTTGAACTCCAACTTGTAACCTGTTTATGGCGCTGAACGCTAGACTGCAACATGGAACTGGCGTTGAACGACAGTTTACATTGTCTATTTTCGCGCAAAGTATGGACTATTATATATTCTTGGAAAGCCCTGAATGTGTTCTTTCCAACCCAATTGAGAGCGCGCCAATTAGACTTCTGTAGCTCCAAAAAATCCATTCCGAGTGCAGAGAGGTCATAATCCAACAACATCAGCAGTTCTTTTTCAGCCTGAATCAGATTTTTGCTCGGCTCCCTCAATTTCAGCCAGAAAATACCTGAAATCATAGAAAAACACACAAACTCATAGTAAAGTCCAGAAATATGATTTTTGCTTAAAAACTAATAAAAATCTACTAAAAACTAACTAAAACATACTAAAATCTACATGAAATTACCCCAAAAAGCGTATAAAATATTCATATCAGAGAAAAGTCATCCATGAAGACTTCCAAAAATTTTTCCACCATATCAGAGAAAATTGAGAGCATGCACCTTTGAAAGGTTGCAGGTGCATTGCACAGACCAAATGGAATCGTTCTGTATGCAAATACTCCAGATGGACATGTGAATGCTGTTTTCTCTTGATCCTAGGGATCTACTGCAATTTGATTATAACCTGAATATCCATCCAGGAAGCAGTAGTATCCATGACCTGCTAGTCTTTCTAGCATGTGGGCTATGAAGGGTAAAGAAAAATGATCCTTTCTGGTAGCTATATTGAGCCTTCTATAATCAATGCACATACACCACCCTATAACTATTCTTGTGGGAAACAGTTCATTTTTTTCATTATGAATCACTGTCATGCCACCCTTCTTAGAGACGACTTGAACAGGGCTTACCCAGGGACTATCAGAAATAGGATAAATAATCCCAGCCTCTAGTAATTTAGTGACCTCCTTCTGCACCACCTCCTTCATGGCTGGATTTAGCTGCCTCTGTGGTTGAACCACTGGCTTAGCGTCACCTTCTAATAGGATTTTGTGCATGCATCTGGCTGGGCTAATGCCCTTAAGATCACTGATGGACCACCCAAGGAGCTGTCTTGTGTGTCCTTAGCACTTGAATTAGTGCTTCCTCTTCCTGTGGCTCTAAGGTAGAGCTTATGATCACAGGGAAGGTATCACCTTTTTCCAGAAATGCATATTTTAGGGATGGTGGTAATGGTTTGAGCTCGGGTTTATGAGGTTTCTCCTCTTCCTGAGGGATTTTCAGAGGTTCTATTATTCTCTATGATTCCTCCAGATCAGCCTGAACATCTTTAAAGATATTCTCTAGCTCTGATTCGAGACTCTCAATCATATTGACCTCTTTTACTAAAGAGTCAATAATATCAATGCTCATACAATCATTTGGGGTGTCTGGATACTGCATATCTTTGACAACATTCAACTTGAACTCATCTTCATTGACTCTCAGGGTTACTTTCCCTTTTTGGACGTCAATAAGGGTTCGGCCAGTTGCTAGGAAAGGTCTTCCTAGAATGAGAGTTACACTCTTATGCTCCTCCATTTCCAGCACCACAAATTCAGTAGGAAAGGCAAATGGCCCAACCTTGACAATCTTGTCTTCAATCACGCCTGATGGTATTTAATGGAGCCATCAACAAGTTGGAGACATATCCAGGTTGGTTTAACTTCATCAGTCAACCCAAGCTTTTTGATAGTAGATGCAGGTATTAGGTTGATACTTGTCCCAAGATCACATAGAGCTTGCTTGGTACAAGTACCCTCTAATGTGCATGGTATAATAAAGCTTCCGGGATCTTTAAGCTTCTCAGGTAAGCTTTTCAGAATGACTGCACTGCATTCTTCAATGAGGTAAAATTTTTCAGTTTCCCTCCAATCCTTCTTATGACTTAAGATCTCTTTCATGAACTTAGCATAAGAGGGTATTTGCTCAAGTGCCTCTACAAATGGAATCTTTATTTCAAGAGTCCTGAGATAGTCTGCAAAGCGGGCAAATTGCTTATCCTGTTCTGCTTAGCGGAGTTTCTGAGGATAAGGCATTTTGGCTTTGTATTCCTCAACCTTAATTGCTGTAGGTTTATTGCCTACAGATGTGGATTGAGAAGCTTTTTTAGAGGGGTTGCTATCAGCACTTGCATGTGTCTGAATTCCCACTGGCATTTGAATGCCAGGGGTGGAAGCTGGAGTGGCGTTAGATGCCAACTCCTTACCTGTTTCTGGCATTTGAACGCCAGAACTGTGCTTCATTTGGGTGTTCAACGCCAATTCCTTGCTTGTTTCTGGCGTTGAACGCTAGGACTGAGCATGGGTTGGGCGTTCAACGCCAGCTTTCCACCTATTTTCTAGCGTTTGAGCACCAGAATTATTCCTCTCTGGGCTCTTACTGTCCTCAGATTGATTTTGGGTAGTTTGCTCATTTCTTGGCTTCCTGCTACCTTGAAGTGAGGTATTTAATGTTTTCCCACTTCTTAATTGAACTGCTTGGCACTCTTCTATTATTTGTTTTTATAACTGCTGTTCCGTTTGCTTTAACTGTACTTCCATATTCATATTAGCCATTCTTGTTTCTTGTAGTATCTCCTTGAATTTGGCTAGCTGTTTTGTTAGAAAATCCAGTTGCTGATTGAATTCAGCAGCTTGATCTGCAGAACTGAGTTAAGCAATTACTGTTTTAGCCTCTTCGTTGATGGAAGATTCACTGCTTAGGTACAGATGCTGATTTCTAGCAACTGTATCAATAAGCTCTTGAGCTTCTTCTATTGTCTTTCTCATGTGTATAGATCGACCAACTGAGTGGTCTAGAGAAATCTGAGCTCTTTCTGTAAGCCTATAGTAGAAGATGTCTAACTGCACCCACTCTGAAAACATTTCAGAGGGGCATTTTCTTAGCATCTCTCTGTATCTCTCCCAGGCATCATAAAGGGATTCATTATCTCCTTGTTTGAGGCCTTGGATGCTCAGCCTTAGCTGTGTCATCCATTTTGGAGGAAAATAGTGATTTAGGAATTTTTCTGACAGTTGTTTCCATGTCTTTATGCTGTCCTTAGGTTGGTTATTTAACCACCTCTTAGCTTGGTCCTTTACAGCAAATGAAAATAGTAATAATCTGTAGACATCCTGATCTACTTCCTTATCATGTACTGTGTCAGCAATTTGTAAAAATTGTGCCAGAAACTCTGTAGGTTCTTCCTGTGAAAGACCGAAATACTGGCAACTTTGCTGCACCATGATAATAAGCTGAGGATTCAACTTAAAACTATTGACTCCAATGGAGGGTATACGGATACTACTCCCGTATGAAGCAGTAGTGGGGTTAGCATATGACCCCAGAGTCCTTCTAGACTGTTCATTTTCACTTAAGTCTATAATGGAGAAAGAGAGATGATATGATTGAAGATTTTTGAAAAAGTGAGGAGAGAGAAAGTGGTTAGGATATTTTTGAAATTGAAATCTAAATTTTTTTTTAAATTCGAAAAGATGGCTTAAAATTAGTTAGAAAAGATTTTTTTTTGAATTTTAAATTTTATGATGAAAGAGAAAAACACACAAAAAACACAAGACTTAAAAATTTTTATATCTAATGCTCCTTGTTTTCGAAAATTTTTTAGGGAAAATACCAAGGAACACCACACTTAAAAATTTTAAGATCAAAACACAATAAAGACTCAAGAACACCTTGAAAATTCACAAGAACACCAAGAACAATAGAAAGATCACCAAACTTAAAATTTTTAGAAAACCACAATAAAATTTTCGAAAATTAAAGAAAGATTAACAAGAAAACACCAAACTTAAAGTTTGGCATAAGATTTAATCAAAGAAAAATTATTTTTGAAAAAAGTTTTAAAAGGAAGATACCCAATTGCAAGGAACATAAGCCAACGCTCTAGCCAACTGAGCTATAAATATAACGTGTTTTAATGTTGTATAAAACATATATTTTTGAAAACTAATATCTTGAAAAAACCAAGGAAAACAATAAAAATACACAAATAGGAAAAACCAAAGATCAAACAAGAAAAACAAACAAGAACAACTTGAAGATCAAGGATGAATAAAGAACACAAATTCAAAAATTTAAAGGAAAATATAAAATATGCAATTGACACCAAAATTAAAATATAAAACTAAACTCACATAAAAATTAAAAATTAATAAGAAAAAATAATATTTTTGAAAAATTTTTGAAAAGAAAATAGAAGACTCAGATTTAATGACACTATAGCAACAAAAATAAATTATTCCTAATCTAAGCAACAAAATAAACCTTTAGTTGTCCAAACTCGAACAATCCCTGGCAACGGCGCCAAAAACTTGGTGCACGAAATTACAATCACACTTTTGCAATCCGTACAACTAACCAGCAAGTGCACTGGGTCGTCCAAGTAATACTTTACGTAAGTAAAGGTCGAATCCCACGGAGATTGTTGGCTTGAAGCAAGCTATAGTTATCTTGTTGATCTTAGTTAGGATGCCAATAGGGTTCTTTCTTTTTAATTGTAAAAAGTCAAAGGGCATAAAATAAATACTTATTGTGCAATAATGGAGAATATGTTGGAGTTTTGGAGATGCTTTGTCCTCTTTATTTCAGCTTTTCTCTTGTACTCCTCTTCACACATGCAAGGCTCCTTCAATGTCAAGCTGTATGTAGGGTGTCCCCGTTGTTAATGGCCACTTCCCATCCTCTCAGTGAAAATTGTCCAAATGCTCTGTCACAGCACGGCTAATCATCTGTTGGTTCTCGATCATGCCGGAATAGAATCCATTAATTCTTTTGCGTCTGTCACTACGCCCAACAATCGCGAGTTTGAAGCTCGTCACAGCCATTCAATCCTTGAATCCTACTCGGAATACCACAGACAAGGTTTAGACTTTCCAGATTCTCATGAATGCCGCCATCAATTCTAGCTTACACCACGAAGATTTTGATTACGGAATCTAAGAGATACTCATTCAATCTAATATAGAACGGAGGTGGTTGTCAGACACACGTTCATGGATTGAGGAAGGTGATGAGTGTCACAGATCATCACCTTCTTCATAGTGAAGCGCGAATGAACATCTTAGATAGGAACAAGCGTGTTTGAATGGAAAACAGAGATAATTGCATTAATTCATCGAGACGCTGCAGAGCTCCTCACCCCCAACAATGGGGTTTAGAGACTCATGCCGTCAAAGAGTATGAAATTTAGATCTAAAAATGTCATGAGATACAAAATAAGTCTATAAAAGTTGTTTAAATACTAAACTAGTAACCTAGGTTTACAGAAAATGAGTAAACTAAGATGGATAGTGCAGAAATCTACTTCTGGGGCCCACTTGGTGTGTGCTGGGGCTGAAACTTAAGCTTCTCACGTGCCTGGCCAGACTGCAACATGGAACTGGCGTTGAACGCCAGTTTACGTCGTCTATTTTCACGCAAAGTATGAACTATTATATATTGCTGGAAAGCCCTGGATGTCTACTTTCCAACCCAATTGAGAGCGCACCAATTGGACTCCTGTAGCTCCAAAAAATTCATTCCGAGTGCAGAGAGATCAGAATCCAACAACATCAGCAGTCCTTTTTCAGCCTGAATCAGATTTTTGCTCAGCTCCCTCAATTTCAGCCAGAAAATACCTGAAATCACAGAAAAACACAAACTCATAGTAAAGTCCAGAAATATGATTTTTGCTTAAAAACTAATAAAAATCTACTAAAAACTAACTAAAACATACTAAAATCTACATGAAATTACCCCCCAAAAAGCGTATAAAATATCCGTTCATCAATCCATAACGAATTATCACTAGTGCATGTTCCTGCAATATAGGGAAACAAATCATTTGGGGATCTCAATGGAAAGAACATGATAGAATGAAAAATTAACAAGAATAAAATAAAGATATGCTCACAATGGGACAAAAAAAAAGACTAGAAAAATAAAGATGAAGCAAATAATGAGTAAAGGAACATGTGAGAGAGAGAGAGAGAGAGAGAGAGAGAGAGAGAGAGAGAGTGTGAGAGAGTGAGACTGAAGAGAGGCACTGATTCTCATTCTCACCCTTTCAACTTCCAATTTTTTTCTTTTTTATTCTGCTTCTTCACCTTTCACTTTACAGCATCATTTGTCTTATTGTTGTTGTACTTTGAGGAAGCTCCTAAAATCATAAAAAGCCAATGTTGTTATTATTATTATTGTTCCTGAAAAGTTCAGGAGTTCTAGATCAACCCCCACCTGTATTATCACACTTCCAAAGAACAATTAACTTTCCTTAATGAAAATTAACTATATCTAATAACTTTCCTAGTTGAATGCAGCAGTTAGAGATAGACATAGACATAGACTTCTAAATATAATAATAGAAGAGCATAAAAGCCAAAGGAGTTACATAATTGAGATTCAAAAGAACACAAAAAGAAACAAACCTTATAGGGGGGAAATGAGATTAGCTAGCACAAATTGAAACAAACAAGGGAAGGGGTTCACAACCAATGTCATCAATCATTTCCTCTCTCCTTTAATAATTTTATTTATTATTTTACTTTACCTAATACCTATAGAAACTAGAGTAGAGTTACCTATAGAGACTGCAAAAGAGTTGGCTTGCACAGTTACACAAATCAATCATAGACTTACCAGGCCAACACCATATTTTGAAGTGCAGGACTTAGACAAATACTTTGCCGATTCCTATAACAACGGAGATGAGTTATGTTACTCATTATTATGGAAAGTAGAAAAATAAATTCAAAAGTTAAAGGAGGCCAAGACTAGAGTAGAGTACATAAGTTTCAACAACTCCTTTGTAGAAATTTTCAATGTGCTTTGTTCCAAAGACATCTGGTCTGCAAAATGAGAAGGGAAAAAATAAAATAAGGAGCATTTTACTAAACTATTGTTGCAGAACAACGCATTAAACTAATTACTAAAGCAGTTCAAAGCAAAAACAGATGCATTAAAAAGCAAAAACAGCAGCAGAAGCATTAAAACATCTAGAAAATTAAAACAGATGCATTAAAAATCTAGAAGTTGGAATTCTTCCTGGGCATATCTAGCTATGAGAAAATTTAAACATCACTACAACATCACAGCATTATAGCATTCACAGCATTTCTCAAATTCAACTATGAGAAAATTAAAATAGCATTCCAGCATTCACAACATCAAAGAGCAGCACTTTCAATGAATGAACAGAAATTAAAACAGAAGCAGAAGCAGAAGCATTAAATTGTTACCTATCTAATGAAGAACTGATGGCCGCAGATTTTAGTGTTATTTTACCTCATGGCCACAGTAAACGAGGGTTGGCTTTGGTAATGAACCTAGTGTTACACAGAGTGACTCATACATCTATTCTGCAGTTCCTTCAAAAAATCTCCCACAGCCTGCAATGAACTACAAAAAGCAACAACACAATAAATTAAGGTCTTCTTTTGGTATTTTTTATTTTTATTTTGAAAGAAAGAGTTCAACACAATAAAGTGAAGCTTATTACAAGAGCTAAAAATAAACCAAAGAAAGACAAACGTCTAACAATAAATTAAGGCCACTTTATCATTCTAGAACGTAAATACAAGTGTTAATGGATCATGGAGATAAAGACAGCTAAAACGAAAAGCTACATAAACTGACCTCAAGAGGTTGAGTAAAATATACTTCCCAGGGAACAACTCTTTAGGACATGAAAGAACTCAAGATGAGAAAGATAAGATTGATCAGTGAGTTTACCAGTGTATCTCCAGTAAAACAGCAGGGTTCTCGTTCTCTTTGCCAGTCACATAACAATTTATGTTACCTTTGGTGTGACTGAGCAATTCAGGAAATTAAAAATAATAATTTTATTATAGTTAAACTAAAGAGAAATGCGTAGTCAGAAAGGAAGAAGGGTTCAATCACTAGAAAAATCAAGAAACAATAGCATGCATGATGCATATAATAATAAGTAATAACAATTACACAAAGTTAAGCTTCCTTGGTGTCTTTTGCTATGTAAAAATATTATATTAGTGTTACAAACACATAAACAGAGCTAGGAAACTATAACCTTGTATCAAAAACCTTGAAATATTTACACAATTATTTTGTAGATGAGATCAGCTCTCAAATTAATACCATTAAAAAACATATAAATGCAATTTTATTTTGTCCTAATAAAAGAAGAAAGAAAATAAGAAATAAAAATAGAATCGTGGAAATTAGACACTAACAGCTGAAGAGATTTTAGAAACTTGTCGTGTTCTTCGTCAGTCCAGCTCTCTCTTGAATTTGTAATTCAGAAACAGAATCTGTGTAAAATCTGAAACTTATGTGGCAAAAATTGAAAGGAGTAACCGAAATTAAATAGGTTGAGCAAATATTAGATAATAAATTTATCAATTAATCTGATGTAGTAATAATTTTTGTTAGTTACAAGAAGCCGTAAGCAGGGAATGAATGATTTTGATTTTGAGTGTAGAGTTGTGAAGATGAGGTAAGGTGAGTGCACAGCACATGCTTGATGAATTGGTCACTCAAACATTGCAGAATGCAGAGTATCAAAGTGAATAATAGGGAACAATAAGCACCATCAATTTAGGAACCAACATAAATATACAAGTTGAAAAGAACATGACAAAATAGCCCAAAGATAGGTTCACGGGTCACTACACTATTAACCTCTTTCTAGTAAGATATAAGAGTGTGAATCCCACTAGCTACATGCCAACAATTCATTTCACACTATTATATTTCAACAATATTATTTCTTTATTGCAATCCATTTATCTTTAAATTTCTGTACTCTCAAGTCTGAATCTCCATCTGTATTTCATTATTCTCATCACAGAAACTAAAGCATTATTTATCAGTTTAGCTTGGCTGCAAAACATAATTGCTATAGCAAAAAAGTTTATTAGCTTTCTATTATTACCTTCTAAAAAGTAGCTTAAAAGAATGACTATGAGCAAAGTGTGACACATATATAATTAGCTCAACTGTTCATATTTTTTGTGTATAGCAACAGGTTTAATTACTTTATCATTCATTCACCTTCATGGACTCAGCTCCTTAATATTTGAATTTTTTTTTTTTGAAAAATTAAAAGAACAAGATAGACATTCTGATCCTCTCATACTAATTAATCAAGTCTAGTAGCATTATGCAAAGATTGGTTAACAAAAACAGAAATGGAAAATTGGAAAGGAAAAAAAAGTTAACAAAAAGGCAAACCTGATTAAGAGTGATATTAAATTGTCCAATTTTAAAGAACTATATACAAGTCCTTCTATGCCAGGAGCAATCAAATTGAGGATTTAAGACTACACAGATTCCAGTTCTATTTGTTAAAATATTCAAACAAAAATAAAGAGTAAAAAGAGGAGAAAACATAACTAGAGTCTACTAAAATAAAAAAAAAAACAGAACTCATCGCAGCAGTACATCAGAAAAATTGTGTAAATACAAACAATAAATTCAGAAGGATTTGAATAACAGAAGCAACTTTAAACAAGAATAACTAATTGATCTCAAACAAGAACAGAAGGACATTTGTTAGAATGGAAAATCATAACAAATATATATATATTTTCTTTCTTCCACATTCCAGTAAAGAAAATACCTAATCTGCTATTTTTCAAGGGGGAAAATAGAAAATAAATTAGAGAAAGAGTGAGACACCATACCTTATCACTGTTTGACAGCAAGTCCACCATGTCTGATTTCATTTGAACTAGAATTGTTATCATAAAATCTTTTTTAAATCTTCTTATTTTGTATCAAATTAATTACTACTCTATACAACAATTTTATCTAGAATCAATATATGAGTTTTTCCAATTGACAATATCAAACAAAATAGAAATTAGAAATTAGAATTCTAGCTTAGTAAGAAAAAACAACTAGAAAATAGAGGATATGAAAACCTAATAATGTATGGTTTTTAACAACTTAATAAGCAAATAAACATGTTTTGAGATCGATAAATGAAAACCTAAATTCAAAACCTAACTACTAAATAACCAATTAAAAACTTAAATCAACTAATAATTATACATCAAATTAATTATTATGTAAAGATTAAAGAAGATTGAAGGAGCAAGAAACTAACTAAATAAGAGAACTGGAACTTACCAGGTCGTGGGACGAGCAAACGATGAAACCGGCGAGAAGACGGCGGTGCAGGTGAGAAGACGACGGCGCGAGAGGATGAATCAGAGGCGAGCCAACGCGAGCTGGAGTGAGAGTGAGAACACCGGATTGTGGTTTCGGTTCGCGAACCGTGAGATCGAAGAGGCGGAACGAGAGTTTGAAGAGGCGGAGCGAGAGATCGAAGAGGAGGAGCGAGAGGTGGTTTCACAGCTTCGAGAGTGGGAGTGAGAACGACATTCAGACGCGTGAAATTGGAGGAAAATGAAGAGAACCCAGCTTTGAGATTCTAGGTTTTATGAAACTGGGGAAAAATGAAATTTGGTAACAATTGTATATTTTTACCTTTTTTAAAAAAAAAATAAAAATGATCTTTCCTAACATTTATTTTACAAATGTTACTAAAAGTATAATTTTATTAGTATAGCAAGAAAAACAAAATTACGTATTGTGATTCTTTTTTTTACCGGGCTTTAATCTTAATTAATCAATTTTGTGTTCACACAATATAATTAAACTTTTAATCACTATAATCTATTAATGAATTACACTTCTCTTAATAATTGTATTACAAATCTGAAATACAAAAAAAAGTGATACATATGTTCAAGAAAGAAAATAAACTTAAAAAAAATTATATTACAAAATTTAAAAATAACATATCCAAGAAAAATAGTTATAATATATAAATTGAGGTAACACCTCACTTTTATTAGTTGATAATGTATTAAATATTAACTTTATATAATTATAATAAAGATATTTTCTTAAATTAGTATAATCATGCATTATTCATTAAATGCTAATTGTAATATAATTGTAATATAGTTATAATAAATATATTTTTTCTAAAATAAATTTAAAAGAGTGAATAGTGCTTTCATTTTGGAGAAAAAATGAATTCATGAGAAATTGACACATCACTTTCATTATTTGGGAAAAAATCCAGGTTTAGTATATTTTTTATTATCCTATATTTTTTTCTAATCATATATTCAGTGTTTTCTTTGCTTTGTTTCAACATTTTGAATCTGGGTTTAACTTCTCGTAGTTCTCACTTCTCGGTCATTTCATGAGATGCAGTTGATAACTGTTGAAATTCATCGATTAACATAGAAGACAAAATATATTATTATATGATAGAATTAATATGAATATATTTTGTTATTAAATAAATAAAGTTAATGTAAAATAAAATTACACGTAAAAAAACAAAGAAAACAAAATTAAAATAGCAAAAGTGATAAAAAGATTATTTTTACAATTTTGTTCTGTCATTTTTATGTATAGAAGATTAGAAAATAGTAAACTTCTAACTAAATTAATTTGTATTTATTTTATTCAATTTAAATAAGTAATAAATTATCTTATTTTAATTTATTCCTTAAATTTATATATCATAAAAATCAAATGAATTAATTGATATATATAATTTTAAATTGTATGATACTTAAATATCTAATCAAATCAATTAGTTGATATAATTAATTCATCATAATAAATTGTATTTAATGAGTTAAAAAAATTAGAAAAACACTCTCAGAAGCATGCTACGTCGACTCTATCACTAAATGTAAAAATTCGATAGCGAGAAAGAGAAAGACAAGCATTTTAGATTCTATGTTGTTTCATTTGGATGTTACAATATAGTTATCACGTTATTTTACTTATTCTATCCTATGGACCATTTTGTAACTTTATTTCAGTATTAATGAAATTTCACTACTTCTGAGTAATAAATTAAAATCCAAAATGAAAGTTAAAAAAGTAAAGAGTATAAAATTATTGATTGAAATTTAATTTAATTTTATGTTATTATAATAGATATTTTTATTCAATATACCAACACCGTACAAAATTAATCATAAAAAAGTATAAAATATAAATAAATATATTGAATTAAGAGATAAAATTATATTTGTTATCTCATTTTTATTTTTAGCAGCACAATAGAATATCATGTACTCAACATAACATAAGATGCAAATTATAATTAATTATACTTTTTATTTTAAAACATTTAAAATTAATCTTAATATAAATAAAAATAATTTAATATATTGAATAAATTAATAGAATAATATAAGTTAACTCACAATTAGACAGATTTACAGACAAATTTGGTTTATATTACAGACAAATTTTTGGTTACCGACGGATTTTGTCCCTCTGTAAAAGCTTCGTCGGAAATTATTTGTCGACAGATTTTTTCCGTCGAAAAATTACCGACAAATTTTTACCAGTTACCAACAGATTTTCCCTCTATAAATTCTCCATCTATTTCCCAAAAACGACGAACTTTTCGACGGATTTTCTGTCGGTAATTACAGACGAATTTTTCGACGGATTTTCCGTCTGTAATTACAGATGGATTTTTCGATGAATTTTGTCTGTAATTACAGACGGATTTTTCGTCTGTAATTACAGACAGATTTTCTGACAGATTTCCCATCTATAATTATAGACGAATTTTTTTACAAATTTTTCGTCTGTAAATTAAACCTTGGAAAATAATTTCACTCTAATTATAAATAGAAAATCCGTCTGTAAATCCGTCAATAAGGTAAAATAATTTTTTTTTATTTCTCTAATTACAAAATAAACTTGTTTTCATACAAAATCAATATAAATTTAATACAAATTTTTATCTAATTTGTATTTGAATATTTATAATATTACAAAAAATAAACAAATCCATCGTATTATAAAACAAAAAGAAAATTATTATAAACAAGCAAGTCAATATAATTCAAAACATAAACAAAGTGTATTATCAACTATAATCCTCAGTATATTGTTCAACCATACTAAATTTTACACAATTTTACATATATTACAGAAAGATTAACTGAATTCTTTTTCAAAAAATGGACATGAATCAGCATCCATCAGCCATGTGCATGAATTCTTCTTGAACCTGATAGGTTTTGATTCAGAAGAGTTGATCACCAAAGGGAAAGTAATTTCCTTATGGTGCTTTGTTCTTACTAGTTTCCCCACCACTTTCACTCTTGAACGAATCTCGAGGTCCATAGCATCCTTATTCCCATTAGATTCCACAACAGCAGCTTCTTTTGAATCACATCCACTTCCTGTTGGATTAGAATCTAGTTCATTGTAAATAGAATCATTAAGTTCTAATTTTGACATGCCTTTCTCCATGGAAATTGATGATGAATATGCTGATGAGGGCAAGAGACACCAGTCACCTAATTGCCAATTTGCATGAGCAAAACAGGACAACAATTTTAAGTTCTTTGGACTTTGCTCTTCATCTGGTGTAGTATAACTAATAGAAGTTTAGTGTAATAGAATCAGCTACGAAGTTATAACAAAAAGAGAAACTCCACAATAACACTACAATTTTGATGAATTGCATTTGACTAAGCAGTGATGGCAGGGATGGCAGTCGACAGAGTTAGCAAACACTAAATAAAGCAAATTAAAACCAAAGCATTACAAACGTCTATGAGATTACCTGTAGCCAGAAACCAATATCTTGAGTGAGTGTGCTTGGAGCTATACATAAGAGTTCACAGTGCAGAATAGCTGCAATTAAACCATACCGTCAATGATGTCAGAACATATTCGAAGTTACAAGTTACAGAATCTTAATCTCAATTGCAGTACCCTTGTAAGAAAGGCATAAAGTTAGAGTACCTTGATACTGGCACGAGTTGCTGCCTGACTAAGAGCAATAGGTGGACTCTTGATATTGAATCCAACTATGCACGCATCACAAGCTTGTGCCAAGTCCACATCAGATTGAGAAATAGGGCCAACACCAACATGAACAACATTCACAAGAACCTGGCAATAAAATATAAATTGTTTAGCAGCAAATATTAATAGAGCAATAAAAAATTGATACATACAGAGTCATACTTACAGAGTGCTCTAATCTTACCAATTTGAAAATTCTAAAGTTGGAGCAAAAGCAAATTATTTATTCCACTTTCTATTTCATCAATTAACTTGTCAAAAATCTGACTAAATAGAGCAACAATTCAAAGCTTATTTCAACTGCATTCAAGCTAGAATCTTCTCATTCTTTGTCCTTCATAAATGGTTTCGAATCGCAACATTTCTTTCTCCTATGTTTCTCCCTCACTCTTGACATGCAAGCTGTCTATCAGTTGCAAACAAACATTTTTCACTCTCTGCCAAAGTCCTTACATGCTAATTTTAGAGAACTAAAAGTACTTATAAGATGAGATATATGAACTAAAAGTACTCTCTTCCAAACCATACTCGATGATGCTCATGGCACACGCCCTTGACACTCTTTGACGATGCCAAGCATGCTCCAGGATGAAACTGGATCACAGATAAAAAGATATAGAAGTTTCAGATTTTCAAGTAATATACTCTCCGTGTTCAAAATATCTGTGACTTAAAAAAATTGATAAGATAACATCAAGATACCAAAATCTTAGTGACATATATTTTAGAATGGAGGAAAACAATGGAAAGCATGAGGCATACGTGATATGACCATACAATAGGTTACACGGTTCTTGAAAATATACTACCATGGTACCAATCAAATATGATTGTGTATAGTACTTGTGCATCATTAAATGGTGAACAAAGAATTTTGATATTATTATATGAAACAGAACAGGAAGCTAGTAGAACTTACTTCATCATTACTGCTGCTATAAAATGCACATTCTGCTTTCAAATCAGAAGACCGCAAAGGCATTTACAGTCAATAAACTGAATTGATGAAATGCTAATGCAAACTGACCAACCCGACACCAAGAACAGAGGCAGTAAGAATTGACTCTGCAAGGCAAATCAAGGAAATGCCAAATACTAAATGAAATAACAGTATGTTACATTTAAAGAAAAGCTACAGCCATCACAACAATTTGAGGGTTGTATATAAAGAAGCATATACTATGGAGAAAGGAAAGGAAAGAATTGTAAAAACTAAAAAAAAAAGCTGATTAGATTGAAGCAGCAGCATAAGCTGATTTTTGACAGAATGATCTTGCTCTAAAGGCTGCTTAGATTGAAGCAGCAGCATAAGCTAATTTTTGAAAAGCAGCGAGTGACTCTCTTAGATAGCACTGCTCATCCATTGTCATCTTTGATGAATCAGTATCAGCAAATTCAAATGCATTGTCAGTTGCTAAGTTTGTGGCAATGTTGTCCTTCTCATTTTCATTAACAGTTAATCTAGACAATTGATTTACAAGATCTGCCTCAGCCATGTATCCAGCAACACCTTTATATCCTCTACTTGAAGCTAAATCAGCTGTTGTTTTCCCTCGAGGAAAGGCTGATTTTGGGTCATCAACAAGACCTGGGACTGCACCTAATTTGACTAGTGCAATTACAGTTTCCTCTCTGAAGAGAATGAAAAGAAAACAGAGTCAAGATGCATAGTCATTATACTAATATAGATATACCACAAAATTTGGTGGCAATGATTAAAAATAAACTAACAGAGATCTAAGTGTTAAAAACTATAGATCCCTTAGCATGAAATATGGCATACTTTTCTATTATAGATGAAAGTGAAATATAATGGCTGAATAGAAAATTAATTTAGTACATCAAAAACATCAAGAGTAGGACCCTCGCTTAAAAAATTATTGATCTCTTGCAATTTTTCATGACTTATCCCCTAATTGGGGCCCATTCAGAAAATGAAGGTCATGAAACATTTGATCTTAACTTGTTATAGCACCACTCACAGGATGAACCGACAAAAAAGTAGTATATGTACGATTCCCGTTATTCATATGAAAAGAAAATATCTCTAGCTACAACATTATTGAGCTGATGCACAAATCAAATAAATATTTAGTTAAATTTATTGAAGAATTTTCCTTTAAAGAAAATTTCATATTTTTGTTGATAAGATATTAATAAAAGTTACTAGGGATCATATTCTTGTACAAAACTGTCAAAAAGAAGAAAAGCACAGGGTTAAGAAATTTAAAATTTTGAACCTCATCATGCTATTCAAGTAGTACGCAAGAAAAATTGGAACAAGTAACACAATGCAACTCTTTAGAGATTAATTTATAACTAGAAAATCAAATTAATATCACAAAGGCACAAAGAACACGAAAATCAAATTAATATCACAAAGGCACAAAGGCACACGAAAATCAAATTAATATCAATCAACAGCAAAAGCAACTAGCAGGCATATGAACAAACAAACAAGCAAACATCTAATTACCAAGCAATGAAGAAAATCCTCTGGGGACATTGCCTTTAGTCAAGAACTCAAAATCAAAGTTAAAATTCCAAAAATACTGCTTTTAACAACAGCTAAAGCATATATGATCAAGTTAAAATTCCTAGTAAACAGATTTCCCAATGAAACAATACAAATCAAAGAGTTTTACACATGTTCAAGGTATCCGTAGCTCAAATTTGTAGAAACTTAACAGTAATTTTAAGTTAATTAAGAACAGATCTCAATATCTCAACAAATTAAAAAATGAATGAAGTTAATTAGTATTATTATGATAAGGCCTTATTAGCTTCTATATATTTATATATGCTTACACTGCGGAAACGTATTGAACCAAATTAAAAGATGTAAACGAATGCAAAGCTCTAATGGTTAAGTAATTTGATCATCTCAGCTAGCGAAGTCAAGTTAACGAACTAAGGAGGCTCAAGACTGTCATGAAAAGCTGCTATGGAATATGTATAAATAAATAAAAGAGGCATACCTACAGCAAAAGAAGGCCATAAAAGTGACAGTGATAATCCAGCAAGTAGGAAGAGGAAGAGGCTGAATCTCATGAGAAGCGTGACACCCACCATTGTAGTTTTTTGCACTTAAAGTTCAAAGAAATTCTAGCATAGAATGGCATGTTAAAATACACAAATCTATTCATGTGAGAAATAATTTATGACAAACAAAAACACACAAAGATAAACCCATTCATCCAGCAATGGAAAATGTACCTCAAATATAACAGAAATTATGATGATCTGGCGTGAAGTTCTCCGCCACGACCGGCTTCTCCCATTGACCCTGGCCATGACCGCAGCTTCCTCTTTGGAAATATACTGCAGCCTCTTCTCGAAATCATCGATACGTCTTCTGAATATCCCATTCCAAATTCAAGAAATTAACCCTGCTTCTTACTCTTATTCTTCTTCTTATTCTTTTCCTCCTCTCCATCACCAACAACAGCAGTGGCACCAACACTTTCCTCTTTCTTCTTCTCACCTTCTCCAACTACCTTATTCTCCTCACCCATTCTTTTCCGCTCTTTCTTCTTCCCTAAAACCTCAAACAAAATAGAAGAAACAACCAATTAGGGTTTTGTTGACTAAATTTCGTTGTTAGCTATGATACGGCACCGTATTGCTTGCGCGTAAGTGAAAGATCAGCAATTCGTTAGGGAAAAGAAGTGACTAAGAATGTGAAGGAAAGTGTGAGTGAGACAAAGAAAGTGGGATTAACGAACTTTCTATGAAATTATTTTTATTTTTCTGTGAAATTAGCAGCAGTAATAGGGAAGGGACAGGGCTAGGGCTAGGGATAACGAAATCAGAATAGAATCACAATAGAAGGGGTTAGGGATATGGACGAGAAGGAGGCGGAGGCCTACCTGAACTAACGGCGACGAGAAGAGATGATGACCAACCTCCGGCGAGGAGAGAAGAAGCAGCGACGAGAGCGGCGCGGAAGGAGCTCGTAAGACAAGAGCACGGCGGAGAGAGCTCGTACAACAATGGCAACGAAGGGAGCAAACGCGATGAAGACGACCGAGGGAGCTCATGCGACGTGATCCGCAGCGGTGGCGACAGTGGAGAACGTCACATCTTCAACGGAGAGTAATTCAAGAAAAACGTGAAAAAGTGAAATGAACCATTGAAAACCTAACTCCTTATTCTAATATTTCTGATGGAAAAGTTTAAATTAAAGATGAATTTTTTATTTGTAATAATTTAATAAAATACAGTGTTTTGTCTATTTAATTATAAATGGATTTTTTGTCTGTAATTATTTTGTACGAGAAAAAAATTAACTTTACCGATAGAATTATTGACGGATTCTGTTTTCTATTTATACTAATTCATTTTTTTATTTTCCAACAAAAAAATTTCTCCGAAATTTCGTCTGTATTTCTGTGAGATAAAATCCGTCGAAAATATCCGTCTGTAATAACTAGTTTTTTAGTAGTGACTATTTTTTTGATCAATTTTGTTATTTTTTTCTAACTACTTTTAAAATCACAACTTTCTTTTTAATTTGACCATGAAATAAAATTAGAGTTGTTGGTGTATACCATTAAAAAAAATTAACACTATGCAATTACATTTGTATATATAACATGTTTCTAAAATTTTATATGCAAAACTTAAGACTTTGTATTCATTTGTTTATGTCATAAATAAGCACTGTTTTTACTTACAATGATCCGTATTGATTTAAAAATTTTAAATTTTTTGTACGTATTAATTTTATATTTAATATTAAAACATGATAATTTACTATGTTATTTTGCTATTAATGTATGTACGTAGTATTACATTATTATAAAATATAAAAATTGAAGTGATTATTATATAGCTTACATGGATTGGACTAAATATAAAAATATAACATAGAATTGTATTATTAAATTTTGGTAATTTTAATTAGTTAATAGTATAAAATAAGATAGAAGTGACTATTCATAATTGAATAGTTTTGGTTGATTAGACTAAAAAATCAAAAAACACTCTAAATAAAAAGTCAAATTAACTTTAATATTAAATTCACTAATACGATTTTAATTTTATATAATAGTTAGATAATAGATTAGTAAAAGCAAATGGAAGGATGGCTTTAATTAGTATTCGATAAAATATTCATTTAGAATTAAAAAAAAGTAAAAGTATGATATTATTAAAAATAATACATTTTTATGTTTAAAAAATTATATTTAAATAAAATATTTGTAAAATATAAAATTTAGAGTAACATAACTTCATGAACATTAATCATCAATCAATTATGAGCTAATATAGAATTATAATACAATTTATTTACGAAAAAAAATCAATAATTAATATTAATAAATATAAAAATCATCCAAATACTTTGATTAAAAGTATGAGTGGTTAATTATTATTCATTATTAATAATATTTTATTTATAACAAAAACTGAAAATATAATTATTCAGATTTAGATTTTAGAAAAATAAACGTATAAGTAACAAATGATCTATTTTATTATGCATATTATAAATTAATGAATTAAACTAACTAATATAATGAATTATAATTAATTAATTGTAATTATTCAGATTTAAATTTTAAAAGAATAATTAACGTTATAAGTAACAAATGATCTATTTTATTATGCATATTATAAATTAATAAATTAAACTAACTAATATAATAAATTATAATTAATTAATTGGAATAAATTATAATAAATTATATAACATTTAAAAATAAAATAAAATAAATAAGAAGAAAATAAAAAATAGAAGAAATAGAAGACTACAATAAAATAAATGAGTGTGAGAGTTTTTCTTTTTTTTTGTAAATTTAATATCACATTCGTTTTAATAATAATAATAAATAAAAATACGTCAATTTGATATCTAAAAGAATATGATGAGATAAAATCATAAGACAAATCTAAAGTAAAAGTTTATATTAGACCATAATATTATTGCACAACACAAATTGAAAGTAATTTCACACTACAATATACCACACAAACAGGTAAATGACTTAAATTTAAATTCGAAATTTTTTTATTTATGCATACATGATAACACCATGGTCTATAAATATTTCATGAATAACATATCGTATATAGCTCCGAATGATGAGCACTGGAGTTGGTGAGTGTGGTGGTTTGTATCCACGATAGTTGTCTTCTAGTAACGACACCTCGTAGGAAAAAAAGAATTGTTGTAAAAGTTATCCAATGAAAGAGTAATTGGTAAACAAATGATATTTTCTTTTAGCATAGATGGTCTTTTATAGTGGTAAAATAAAAATAAAAAGAATAAAATTTTGTATTTTTATATTAGGAATAGAATTTGATATTTATTATTATTATTATTATTATTATTATTATTATTATTATTATTATTATTATTATTATAAATGGGTTACCATTAAAGTAACAACTTGCCACTAATAAAATCAGTGGATAGTGAATAAGAATTAGAATTGTATCAATATAATTAAAATGATTAAAAATATTTTCAAGAGATAATTAGTTTAATAATGTACTAAATATTGATTTTATATAACACTTTGATTTTCTCATCGAGTTGTATTATTCTATTTCATTTAATTAAATGAAATTTGTTGTTGAGTTCTTCTAATTTGTATGCATTATTTTTTCTTTTATTTCTTTCGTGTGTATATATATGTATATATTGTTTTATGATATACAAATTTATTTTTTTCCACTTCTTATTAATTATTTTTAATATCAACATTAAAAAATTGTATAAAAGAGACATGCATACAAATAATTTCACTACAAGAAAAATACCCATTCAACCACACTTTTTTTAAGCTACATTTGAAAAGCGTAGCCTATTCATAGAATGGGCTACGCTTTTCTCCGTGTTCCCCTTTTATAAGAGAATAGAAAACACAATTGTAGCATCATTTAAAAAATGTAGCCTTATATACAATAAAAATCACTTATAAAACGTAGCCTTATGTTAATATCTATAGATACACTTTTCATACCAAAAGAAGCGCTTTTAAAGAATATCATATTTGCTATATTTTGAGTGCACTTTAAAAGTGTAACCTAATGTATCTAGACCAAATGCACCCAAACACTTAGTAATTTTTCTTTTCCTTATCACCAAATCACACTCACATTTGAATACCCTCACTTTAGCCATCTGATCAGAAAAAAGTTTCGCCCCTCACCTTCACAAATCACCTTCGAATTAATTCTTTAAAACCCTAACCCTAACACACCCACACACTCACACTCATTCTCACCATCACTCACCACCCCCACCACGCCCCCTTTCACACACACACACCCAGATCCGAGAGAAAGAGTGAACCAGAGGGAGGAGAGGATGAGACGGAAATGAGAGAGCGCGATCGAGAGAATGGAGAGTGAGAGGGGGTCACCGCCGCAACGTCGCTGCAGCCGCCGCCATTGCCGTCGCGGAGCAGGGAGCCCGGAGGGGAGAGAGAGACGATTTGCAGATGAGATGGAGAGAAAGGACGAAGATGCGACGCAAGAGAGGAGGCTGTTCCGCCGTGCACTGTCGTCGCTCCTGGGGTCGATTGAAGCTGCCGTCGCAGCTAGGGCTTGCCGTGCTCCTGGGGTCGATCTCTGCGCTTCTCATCGTTGTCTCTGTGCTCACGTCGTCGATTAGGTATGTATTAATTTCTATTTGGTTCTGAAATTTCAGGGGTTCCGATTTTTGAAAGCGGTTTCCAGTCGGTAATCACAAACACAGCTACTATGCTCTAATTTATTTCTTGTATTTCAATTACAATGTTGAAATTTGAGAGTAAACCAAGTTGATGCATGAGCCAGATACGCCATTGTTGTGGTCATTTCAGAGATAATAGTGTGTTGAGTTCTTTTTCAGAAGGGAGCTCAAAAAGTTAGGTATGACACTTCCAAAGGATGCATTCGAACTGATTTTTGTTTTCCTCCAAGAGTGGTAAGTGGTGTCTGCTCTCTGCTGCATCACTTTAGTTTTGTCTCCATATTGATTCTGTTTTTATTTATTAAGTTGATATATAATTAATTAGTTAATTAGTCCTTTATGGAAGACATGCATAACTTCCACCAAAGCTTCCAGAAATTTCATTCCCTGCCCACTACTACTACCATAGTACTAACTGTCAAGCATTTTTTGTGTTTTTGTTAATTTCTTTTTCTCCAATCCGTAAGATTTGATCATTGAATAGTATACTAACTTCTACTGTATTTACGATTCGCTCGAATTATTCAATTGGGTTTCCTTAAATTTTTGGTTTCAATATTCAATAGAAACACTGCACAATTTGTCTATGTGCGTAGCTATTATTGTTGAAATAATTTGCATATTCTGAATGTTCAATACATGTTTAATTAATGCTTTTCCTTTACCATGTTTCATATTGTAAGTTGTAATTTCTATCTCATTAGCATGTGAATCAAATTAAAAATTAATTTCATAGAAAAATTGGTTCACATGGCTGCAATTCCTGCATTGATGCAGTTTCACTGGTTATAGTAACAACAATGTTTATGCTGCATTCATGACTGTGTCTACAAAATGTTGCTTTTGGTACCATGTTACTAGTCGACGGAGTTCGTTAGTTGAGTGAACTTATACAATTGTGTTTATTAATTGGTGAAAGATACAAATTATTGTTGAAGAATTTGGAATTAAGTTCTGCATTTTGTCATTTCTTTTTATGCTCTGGCCTTTCAGGGACAAATTCCACTTTTTCCCAAAATTTCAGCAACGAGGCTGCTGGACATGTAATTTTGGTATTTCTTTTTCTGTGTGGTTAATTTAGAAATATGCTGTATTTGCATTTGAATTACATATGATTGAAGAACAGAGATTTTATAAGGATGTTGAAACTTGAAACAAAGAAATGGACCACTGACTCATTAAAATTTTAAAAATGATCAGTTTGGATGCTTGGCTAAACGTATTAGTGGAGATATTCAATGATTGTCACATAGGAAGTGAAACTTGATCTCTTATTTTCTGTAATTATGCTTGGCTAAGTGCTTCAGTATAATTTTACTTTGGTGCATGCTCTGTGCAGTTATTTAGGGATATTGGCTTAGCATTGTATACTTCTTTGAATTTTGGCGACAAATTAAATTAATAATTCATCCATAAATATAATATACGTATCTAAGATTAAAATACTTAGAATGTAAATATATTCATCGTACTTCTCTTGCGATGGTACTATAATGTATATATATAACAAAAATGTTATTCATACATTAAAATTAGCCACTAATATATTTATATATAAATATATGTAGTTTAATTTATTTTTAATATATATTTATATTTCAATGTATATTTTATATTAATGATTGATTTTAGTGTAATGCAACACATTCTATTCAAATAATGATACATAAATAATTAGAACAAACTTCTAAGAAGTTAATTAAACATCTCAACAACTTGCTTCACAAAAAAGAGACTTCTTCTTTGACCATAATGATATAATTAAGAAGCAGATCAAATTATGAATTGTGATGCATTTAGTTTAGTAGTCTATAAATAACCACTTCACTTTGGCACCAACTTAGGTTTGACCTTATTGAAGAATTATGAATCTTTGGCATTTAGAGTTCAAACAATGACATGAATTGGGTACTCAACATCACCTACAAGCAACAAATGAGATCCTTCTTCAATTACCAATGAACCTTCCTCATTTGCTCTACTCATATGCTCACAAGGACTTAGTTCAAATCCAACATGAACCTTTTCCCCTGCATCCAACAACACACTCTCAAAACCAACCAACTGTTTCATAGGATTCCCATTCCCCTGTCTCCCATGTTTCAAGAACAGCAACACAGGATGTTTCCCAACCATGCTTCCATGGTTCTGAACTTTTCAATAAAATTCTATTCATAATTTTATTAAGAAGGAATTAATTGTTAAGCTTTTGTACACTCTTGTCATCATCTTTAAATCTTTTCATTTTTACCATGCAGTAACTACGGGCTTTAAATCTTTTCATTTTTACCATGCAGTAACTACGGGCTGATATAGCCATCTAATGTATTTTGTATCAAATCTGCGGAGTTATTTTGCAAACATCTTCACATTTTTTGTGTTCATACAATTACCTACAAGGCTCTAAGTGAGACACATTTCACAAATGCAATAGACTTTGACAAAACAAAGTCATTGATTTTCTTCGTCATATAGAGCAAGTGAATGTTTCTTTAATCCAAGGTCCAAATATCCATGGGTAACAAAAAATTAAGCGTTGATTGAACTAGTATTAATTTGCATATATGAAACAGTTTGCTTTTCTGTATTTAAAGTATGTGTCAACTTCATATGAAGCTTCATCTAACTTGTTCACATTTTCTGTTATTCTATATTCATTTGGATTTAATAAGTGTGCATTTCATTATTTATAAATAGAAAACATGGAATTTGAGACAAGAACCTGACATGCATGTTTATCTTTGAACTCTAGCTTTTTAATCTTGTAATTGCACTTGGGGTATCTTTTTTATTCTATTTTGCTTCCATCTTAAAAGCTTTTTAATGCTGCTAGTGGTAAACCAATTTTTATTGTGCTTCTGATAATATGGCTGCAATTGCAGTTGCAAACCACAGTCTAAAATTAAATTCAAACCAATTAAAACAACATAATTTGTGTGTATGTTTTAAATTTTTTTCGATGTGTATTTGTTTTATAATTTGGATTTTGAGGTTTAAGACTAATGTAATAGTATACAGCAAGGACGGAAAATAATGATGATTAATTGGCGACTAGCGCTGTTAATCAAACCGTTGCAATTTGACAAGATAGCAGTCATTATGATAGCAGTTTGGACTTCTGTTACAAAAAGAACTAAGATAGCGGCGGTTAGTTTCCCTCTTACTGCAAATCAAACCAAGAAGAGAGCCAACAGCCCTAAGTGCCCCATCACTCACTCGACTAGATGTCCGGAACTCTAAGTCTGAATCACTCCCCCTTCTCCAGCCCTAACTTCTCTTCAACCACCCACGCAGCGCCACCATCGATCATCACCCCCCAGCGTCTCCATCAAAACCACAGAACCACCACCGTCATCATCTTCTCCTTCATCTTCTTCTTCTTCTTTCATCGAACAACCACCGTGAAAACCTTTTCTCTCTTTCTTTTTCCCTATCTCCTGCCTTCTCTGTTTCACCACCGGCTACCATCCAGTGCCGCCGCGACCATCTTCTTCCCCTCCTCACAACCTCGCACTGTGGCTCTCTAGCTCGCCCTTGCCTTCCTCATTCCCAATCACAGAATCAGAACAGAGCCACTCTAGTTCCAGCGAGTTCAGACGCAGCAGCGGCTGGTCACTGCCACTGCATCCCTTTCCCCTGAGTTCTTGCTCTGTCCTTCGACTCAGGTTCTCAGATCACCTTTTCTTCTTTGTTTTAGTTAATTTAGGATTAGTTATATGTTGATTCTAGTGTTAATTTGATTTGGTTAGCATTATTTGCTGCTGTTAGTTGAGTTTAGGTTAGAATTAGGATTTTCTTATTAGAATTAATGTTAGTTTATACATAGTTAAACATGCTGTTAAGAGTTTATTGAGTTTGAATTTCAATTTGTTTGGATTGATTGACTAATATTTTGCTGAGTCATTGCGAATGCTGCTGATTTTTCATGTCATGGTGCTAAATTTTGAATTGGTTGTTGCAAAGAATGCTTGTTAGTGCTATTTTGTAGTGTTTATGCTTTTGCATGCCAAGTGTTCGACAATATGCCAAGTGTTTTGAATATAGTTCACAATATTGATCCGAACAATATTCAAAACACTTGGAAGTCTGTAGCAATGTAGGCAAGTGTATCGGGGAAGAATTTTATTTTTCCTCCATAGAGCCAACATGTTATTAGAAAAATGTGTCTACATTTGGAAAATTTGCTAGGAGTTCTTTGAGCAAAATATTATTTTTAAGACTAAGCCATTTAAATGCATGCAGCATGCCTGTATATATTGAATAGAAGTTGAATTTAGTCAAAGATGTAAAGAAAAAGATTTGATTTCTGTTTCCAAGATTTAGTCATATTTAGGCTTGGGGATATGGCAGTGGGTAATTGATAGGCGAAATTGTGATCAATACTTTTCACAACTCAAATAATCCCTGGTAATGAATCCAAAAACTTGGTGTTCAATACCATGGCATAAACACAACTTCGCACAACTAACCAGCAAGTGTACTGGATCGTCCAAGTAATAAACCTTACGCGAGTAAGGGTCGATCCCACAGAGATTGTTGGTATGAAGCAAGCTATGGTCACCTTGTAAATCTTAGTCAGGCAAACTCAAATGGATATGGGTGATATACGAATAAAACATAAAGATAAAGATAGAGATACTTATGTAATTCATTGGTGGAAATTTCAGATAAGCGTATGAAGATGCTTGGTCCCTTCCGTCTCTCTGCTTTCCTACTGTCTTCATCCAATCCTTCTTACTCCTTTCCATGGCAAGCTTATGCAAGGGTTTCACCGTTGTCAGTGGCTACCACCCATCCTCTCAGTGAAAATGTTCCTATGCTCTGTCACAGCATGGCTAATCATCTGTCGGTTCTCGGTCAGGCCGG
>NC_029772.3:53349477-53351465 GCF_000817695.3 Arachis duranensis | reverse complement strand
CACATCAAAATAATCAAACTGTTATAAAATTCAAAATTCATGCAATTCTTTTCTTTTTCAATTAAGCACATTTTTTCATTTTAAGAAAGGTGATGGATTCATAGGACATTCATAACTTTAAGGCATAGACACTAAGACATTAATGATCACAAGACACAAACATAAGCACTAAAATTCGAAAAACAGAAAAATAAAGAACAAGGAAATTAAGGAACGGGTCCACCTTAGTGATGGCGGCTTGTTCTTCTTCTTGAAGATCCTATGGAGTGCTTGAGCTCCTCAATGTCTCTTCCTTGTCTTTGTTGCTCCTCTCTCATGATTCTTTGATCTTCTCTAATTTCATAGAGGAGGACGGAGTGTTCTTGGTGCTCCACCCTTAGTTGTCCCATGTTGGAACTCAATTCTCCTAGGGAGGTGTTTAGTTGCTCCCAATAGTTTTGTGGAGGGAAGTGCATCCCTTGAGGAATCTCAGGGATCTCATGATGAGTGGGATCTCTTGTATGCTCCATCCACTTTTTAGTGATGGGCTTGTCCTCATCAATGGGGATGTCTCCCTCTATGTCAACTCCAACTGAATAACAGAGGTGACAAATGAGATGAGGAAAGGCTAACCTTGCCAAGGTGGAGGACTTGTCCGCCACCTTATAGAGTTCTTGGGATATAACCTCATGAACTTCTATTTCTTCTCCAATCATGATGCTATGAATCATGATAGCCCGGTCTATGGTAACTTCGGACCGGTTGCTAGTGGGAATGATTGAGCGTTGTATAAACTCTAACCATCCTCTAGCCACGGGTTTGAGGTCATGCCTTCTTAGTTGAACCGGCTTTTCTCTTGAATCTCTCTTCCATAGGGCGCCCTCTTCACAAATGACTGTGAGGACTTGGTCCAACCTTTGATCAAAGTTGACCCTTCTAGTGTAAGGATGTTCTCCTTGCATCATGGGCAAGTTGAATGCCAACCTTACATTTTCCGGACTAAATCCAAGTATTTCCCCCGAACCATAGTAAGCCAATTCTTTGGATCCGGGTTCACACTTTGATCATGGTTCTTGGTGATCCATGCATTGGCATAGAACTCTTGAACCATTAGGATTCCGACTTGTTGAATGGGGTTGGTAAGAACTTCCCAACCTCTCCTTCGGATCTCATGTCGGATCTTCGGATATTCACCCTTTTTGAGTGAAAAAGGGACCTCGGGGATCACCTTCTTCAAGGCCACAACTTCATAGAAGTGGTCTTGATGCACCCTTGAGATGAATCTCTCCATCTCCCATGACTCGGAGGTGGAAGCTTTTGCCTTCCCTTTCCTCTTTCTAGAGGTTTCTCCGGCCTTGGATGCCATAAATGGTTATGGAAAAACAAAAAGCAATGCTTTTACCACACCAAACTTAAAAGGTTTGCTCGTCCTCGAGCAAAAGAAGAAAGAAGAGAGTAGAAGAAGAAGAAATGAGAAAGAAGGGAATGGCTTTGTGTTTGGCCAAAAAGGGGGAGAAGTGGTGTTTAGGTTGTGTGAAAATGAAGGAGTGAATATGGGTTTATATAGGAGTGGGGGGAGGGTTATGGTTCGGCTATGGGAGGGTGAGTTTGGGAGGGAAAGTGGTTTGAATTTGAATGGTGAGGTAGGTGGGGTTTTATGAAGGATGGATGTGAGTGGTGAAGAGAAAAGATGGGATTTGATAGGTGAAGGTTTTTGGGGAAGAGGTGTTGAGGTGATTGGTGAATGGGTGAAGAAGAGAGAGAGTGGTGGGGTAGGTGGGGATCCTGTGGGGTCCACAGATCCTGAGGTGTCAAGGAAAAGTCATCCCTGCACCAAATGGCATGCAAAATTGCGTTTTTAGCCAATTCTGGCGTTAAACGCCGGGCTGGTGCCCATTTCTGGCGTTTAACGCCAAGTACTTGCCCTTTTCTGGCGTTTAACGCCAGTCTGGTGCCCCTTTCTGGCGTTAAACGCCTAGAATGGTGCCAGACTGGGCGTTAAACGCCCA
>NC_029772.3:53345766-53348117 GCF_000817695.3 Arachis duranensis | reverse complement strand
GTTTCCATAGGGTTCTCCCATGTAATTCACCTCTTCCATTGAAGGGTTCTCAGGATCATAAGCTTCTTTTTCAGATGAAGCCTCCTTAGTACTACCTGGTGCATTTTGCATTCCAGACAGACTTTGAGAAATCATATTGACTTGTTGGGTCAATATTTTGTTCTGAGCCAATATGGCATTCAGAGTGTCAATCTCAAGAACTCCTTTCTTTTGATTAGTTCCATTGTTTACAGGATTCCTTTCAGAAGTATACATGAATTGGTTATTTGCAACCATTTCAATCAGCTCTTGAGCTTCTGTAGGCGTCTTCTTCAGATGTAGAGATCCTCCAGCAGAGCTATCCAAAGACATCTTGGATAGTTCAGAGAGACCATCATAGAAAATACCTATGATGCTCCATTCAGAAAGCATATCAGAGCTCAAAGTTGTTTGCTCCAATGGCAGGGATAGAGATGCTTCTCCCATAGAAGTCGGGAGTAGGTGCAGTAAAGTCACCCAGCACCTTCCTTGCATTGTTGGCATTGTTGTTGTTTTCGGCTGCCATGTCTTCTTTTTCTTTAAAGATTTCTGTTAGGTCCTCTACAGAGAGTTGTGCCTTAGCTTCTCTTAGCTTTCGCTTCAAGGTCCTTTCAGGTTCAGGATCAGCCTCAACAAGAATGCTTTTGTCTTTGCTCCTGCTCATAAGAAAGAGAAGAGAACAAGGAAATGTGGAATCCTCTATGTCACAGTATAGAGATTCCTTGAGGTGTCAGAGGAAAAGAAAAATAGAAGGCAGAAGTAGAAAATTCGAACTTATCAAAGAAAATGGAGTTCGAATTGTGTATTAAGGAATAGTGTTAGTCCATAAATAGAAGGATGTGAGAAGAGGGGAAGAAATTTTTGAAAATTAAGTAAAAGATCTTAAAAACATTTTGAAAAACACAAATTGATTTTCGAAAACCAAGAATAGAAAAGAAATCAAGTGATTTTTGAAAAAGATTTTGAAAATAGAAATTAAAAAGATTTGATTGAAAACTATTTTGAAAAAGATGTGGTTAAGAAGATATGATTGGTTTTAAAAAGATGTGATTGAGAAGATATGATTTGAAAAACATTTTAAAAGGATTTGATTTTAAAAAAAATTAATGACTTGGCTATCAAGAAAAGATATGATTCAAACATTAAACCTTTCTCAACAGAAAAAGCAACATACTTGAAATGTTGAATCAAATCATTAATTGATAGCAAGTATCTTTGAAAATGGAAAGAAATTGATTTTGAAAAAGATTTGATTGAAAAGATTTGACTTGAAAAAGATTTGATTTTAAAAAATTTTGAAAACTTAAAGAAAAATTTGATTTGAAACAAAATCTTTCCTCTTGTGCCATCCTGGCGTTAAACGCCCAGAATGGTGCACATTCTGGCGTTTAACGCCCAAAACTCTACCCTTTTGGGCGTTAAACGCCCAGCCAGGCACCCTGGCTGGCGTTTAAACGCCAGTTTGTCTTCTTCACTGGGCATTTTGAACGCCCAGCTTTTTCTGTGTGATTCCTCTGCAGTATGTTCTGAATCTTCAATTCTCTGTATTATTGACTTGAAAAGACACAAATTAAAAATATTTTTGGATTTTTAATAATAAGGACAAACCAAAATGCAACAAGAATCAAATGACAATGCATGCAAGACACCAAACTTAGCAGTTTGTATACTACTGACACTAACAAAATGAGAATGCATATGAGACACACAAAACACTCAAGTCAATAGAATTTAAAGATCAGAGTAATGAAATCATCAAGAACAACTTGAAGATTAATGAAGACACATGCATGAATGCAAAAAAAACAGAAACATGCAATTGACACCAAACTTAATATGAGACTCTAGACTCAAACAAGAAATATTTTTGGATTTTATGATTTTGTAAATTTTTTTTTGTGTTTTTTCGAAAATTAAGTGAAAAAAAGAAAATAAAGATATCAAAATTCTTAATGAGAATTCCAGGAATCAGTGCAATGCTAGTCTAAGACTCCGGTCCAGGAATTAGACATGGCTTCACAGCCAGCCAAGCTTTCAAAGAAAGCTTCGGTCCAAAACACTAGACAGGGCCAATGGCCAGCCAAGCCTTAGCAGATCACTGCTCCAACAGCAAGATTGATAGAAATCAACAAGCTCTTGTGATGATAAGTTGAAACCTCGGTCCAATAGAATTAGACATGACTTCACAGCCAGCCAGACTTCAACAGATCATCATGAAACACTAGAATTCATTCTTAAGAACTCTAAAAAAAAAATACCTAATCTAAGCAACAAGATGAACCGTCAGTTGTCCAAACTCAACAATCCCCGGCAACGGCGCCAAAAACTTGGTG
>NC_029772.3:53343112-53344830 GCF_000817695.3 Arachis duranensis | reverse complement strand
TTTCTGTAGAGACTCTTCTTGGAGTTAAACGCCAGCTTTTATGCCAGTTTGGGCGTTTAACTCCCATCCTTGTGCCAGTTCCGGCTTTTAACGCTGGGAATTCTGAGGGTGACTTTGAACGCCGGTTTGGGCCATCAAATCTTGGGCAAAGTATGGACTATCATATATTGATGGAAAGCCCAGGATGTCTACTTTCCAACGCTGTGGAGAGCGCGCCAATTGGGCTTCTGTAGCTCCAGAAAATCCACTTCGAGTGCAGGGAGATCAGAATCCAACAGCATCTGCAGTCCTTTTTAGTCTCTGAATCAGATTTTTGCTCAGGTCCCTCAATTTCAGCCAGAAAATACCTGAAATCACAGAAAAACACACAAACTCATAGTAAAGTCCAGAAAAGTAAATTTTAACTAAAAACTAATAAAAATATACTAAAAACTAACTAGATCATACTAAAAACATACTAAAAACAATGCCAAAAAGCGTACAAATTATCTGCTCATCAGTAATTAAGTTCTTATGACTACAATCTTTATAATTGCTTGGTAGTTCACTCTTTTGATTTAATTTTTAAACTCAGTAATTTTTCACTTAAATCTCTAGTTTATATATGGTTTTTCTTTTGGCCCACCATGGACACAAAAGGTTTGTATTAATATTTCTCCTAAATTGTATAGGAATTTCATCCTCAGTGTCTACTCTCAAATTAAACTAAATTCTTTTGACATAAAAATACAGTTTTTCTGGATATCCATGTTTTATTTAAACTGTTGAAAGTTATATAACTTTAATTTGAATGATGCAGACAATGTTTTCAAAGGCTGTTACAACAGAGTACCAGACTACATTTTTTAATATGGGAAAAGCTCTGCATACAAGCCATTAGAAGTGTGGGTGTATCTACACTTTACTGGTTTTTTGTTATTTTAATTGAGTTGTTGTTGTTTAGGTGTATTATATCAGACATGATTGGGTGTGTTTTTAGTTTTTGACATGGTGTATTCTGCAGCCTATGTATTTACAGTTTATGACTTTAAAGGTCATTCTGTAGTTGAGTTGTTGCGGTTCGGGTGTATCATATTAGACATGATTAGGAGTATTTGAATCATATCTATGGGTGTATTCACTGTTCTGACACGGTGTATTGTGCAGCCTCTCTTGGTTGTTGATGACGAGCTTGTTCCGAAGGTCGGTGGTGGACGAAATTGTGATAAAAGAGTTCCAGGCACTGGTAGAGAAGCTCACAACTCCGTTCAACTTAACCAGCAAGTGTACTGGGTCATCCAAGTAATACCTTACGTGAGTAAGGGTCGATTCCACAGAGATTGTTGGTATGAAGCAAGCTATGGTCACCTTGTAAATCTTAGTTAGGCAGATTAAATGGTTATGGGTTTCGAAAATTAATAATAAATAGAAAATAAAAAGGGATAGAAATACTTATGTAAATCAATAGTGGGAATTTCAGATAGGCGTATGGAGATGCTGTGCTCCTCTCGTGTCTCTACTTTTTTATTACATTCATCCAATCCTTCTTACTCCTTTCCATGGCAAGCTGTATGTAGGGCATCACTATCATCAATGGCTACTTTTAATCCTCTCAGGAAAATGGTCCTATGCGCTGTCACTGCACGGCTAATCGTCTGGACGCATCACCCTTGTTGATGGGTACATCCCATCCTTTTAGTGGAAATGGTCCAAATGCTCTGTCACAGCACGGCTAATCA
>NC_029772.3:53341367-53343064 GCF_000817695.3 Arachis duranensis | reverse complement strand
ATCCTACTCGGAATACCACAGACAAGGTTAGACTTTCCGGATTCTCAGGATTTTACTCGGAATACCACAGACAAGGTTAGACTTTCCGGATTCCCAGGATCCTACTCGGAATACTACAGACAAGGTTAGACTTTCCGGATCCCCATGAATGCCGCCATCTATCTAGCTTATACCACGAAGATTCTGTTGGAGAATCTAAGAGATATGCGCCCGGCCTAGAGTAGAACGGAAGTGGTTGTCAGTCACGCGCGTTCATAGGTGAGAATGATGATGAGTGTCACGGATCATCACATTCATCAAAGTGTTGTGCAACGTATATCCTGGAATAAGAATAAAAGAGAATTGAATAAAAAGTAATAGTAATTGTATTGAAACTTGAGGTACAGCAGAGCTCCACACCCTTAATCTATGGTGTGTAGAAACTCCACTGTTAAAAATACATAAGTGAAAGGTTCAGGCATGGCCGAATGGCCAGCCCCCATGGTCTAAGGACTAGGCGTCCAGAGATATCTAATACACTAGTAAAAAGTCCTATTTATAATAAACTAGCTACTAGGGTTTACATGAGTGAGTAATTGATGCATAAATCCACTTCCGGGGCCCACTTGGTGTATGCTTGGGCTGAGCTTGATCTATCCACGAGCTGAGGCTTTTCTTGGAGTTGAACTCCAAGTTATAACGTGTTTTGGGCGTTCAACTCCGGATCATGACGTGTTTCTGGTGTTTAACTTCAGACAGCAGCATGTACTTGGCGTTCAACGCCAAGTTACGTCGTCAATTTCCGAATAAAGTATGGACTATTATATATTGATGGAAAGCTCTGGATGTCTACTTTCCAACGCCGTTGAGAGCGCGCCATTTGGAGTTCTGTAGCTCCAGAAAATCGATTTCGAGTGAAGGGAGGTCAGATTCCAACAGCATCAGTAGTCCTTTTGTCAGCCTTTTTCAGAGTTTTGCTCAAGTCCCTCAATTTCAGCCAGATTTTACCTGAAATCACAGAAAAACACACAAACTCATAGTAAAGTCCAAAAATGTGAATTTAACATAAAAACTAATGAAAACATCCCTAAAAGTAGCTTGAACTTACTAAAAACTACCTAAAAACAATGCCAAAAAGCGTATAAATTATCCGCTCATCAGTCGGAATGACCTTTACCACCCTTGAAGATGCTGGAAAATTTTACAGGAGCTACGCCAAGGCTGTAGGTTTCTCTACAAGAGTTCGGTGCACAAATAGGAAGGCAAACGAGATTAAGAATCAACTGATTACATGTAGCAGAGAGGGAAAATGGAAATCTAAAATATCTCCGACTGAGAAGACCAATCTGACAGCCGGTTTAAACTGTCCTGCAAGAATTTATATACACACATTGAAGGATGTCAGTGCTTGAATTATTTCAAAGGTTGTGTTGGATCATTCACACCCCTGCTGTCCAAGCAAAACAAAGATGCTCAAACAGCACAGGGAACTAAGCATGTCCATTCGTCGTACGATAGAGAATAACGAGGAGGCCGGTATCAGACCAAGCAAAACCTACCAATCATTTGTTGCGGCTGCCGGGGGTCACCGCGAGTTAAATTTTATCGAAAAGGACGTGAGGATTACATTACCAGGGAAGTGCGGAATGTTTCCGAACAAGAAGATGCAAAGGAATTCGGGAAATATTTCTTAAGAATGAAAGAAAAGAATCCGAATA
>NC_029772.3:53340414-53341237 GCF_000817695.3 Arachis duranensis | reverse complement strand
TCATTTCATTCGACACCACCTACAATACAAACAGGTAACAAACTGTCCCTGTTTATGATGCTAAATTAATTTATTTTTATGAATCCGCAGCAGAGGTGTATATTGGCTGTTTCATTGGGTGTATTCTAAGCATATGTTGGGGTGTACCTAATGATTTTGCATTCTGGACAATGGTAATTTGTTTCAGGTATAATTTGGTCTGTGGTTCTTTTGTCGGGGTGAATCACCACGGTCAGTCAACACTTCTCGGATGCTGTTTGATGAAGAATGAAGAAATTGAATCATTCAAATGGTTATTTCAATGCTGGCTTCGTTGCATGGGAGGAAACGCTCTGAAAGGGTTTCTCACCGATCAGTGCGCATCAATGAAAAGGGCTTTAGAGGCCTGTATGCCAACAATAGTTCACCGCTGGTGTATTTGTCACATCATGAAGAAGATTCCAAGCAAATTAAATGGGTACAAGGGACATGCCGATATCGAACAAGAAATGAGCCATGTTGTTTGGAAATCTCATAGCAAAGACTCATTCGATAGTAATTGGAACGATTTTCTGTTGAATTTTGGTCTTGCGGACAATAAGTGGCTTTTAGGTAATGTGTTTTTAAAATCTGCAGCAGAGGTGTAAATTCTATGTTCTCTCTGGTGTATTTTACAGTCTGTGTTTGGGTGTATTATGCAGATCTGTACGAAGACCGTCACATATGGGTTCCTATCTATCTGGATCACCACTTCTGGGCAGGGATGAGAAGCACACAAAAGAGCGAGAGCATGCATTCATTTTTTAACAAGTACATCACCCGGAACAGCTCGCTTATTCAGTTC
>NC_029772.3:53339635-53340313 GCF_000817695.3 Arachis duranensis | reverse complement strand
ATACGGTCATACCGTGTGCAACCAAATCCTCCATTGAAGCTCAGTTTCAAGATGCGTACACTCACGCAAAGTTTAGGGAAGTACAAGCGCAATTCAAAGGAAAGGCGAATTGCATCACCAGATTAAAGAATTCTGCTCTAGGCTATTCAATATACGAAGTCAGAGAACAAGTTTCCAGCTCAATATTCAACAAGTTCGTGGTTACCTACGACTCAGTTGCAGCCAAGGTAAAATGCCAATGTTTATTATTCGAGTCGAGAGGGATACTGTGCCGTCACGCACTAAGCGTGTTAAGCTTCGAACAAGTAAGCCAAGTGTCCCCTAGATATATACTGGAACGATGGAGCAAGAAGGTAAAGAGGCGACACACACACATCAAGAGCAGCCACGACGAGACACTAATGGAGCCAAGAAGCAAGAGGTTCGACCAATTGATTTTTCGTTCGCAAAATATTTGTGAATTTGCCTCCGAATTGGGAGGAGCTGACTGCAATTCTGCACCGAGCGTACGATAACGTGATGACCGAGATGGAAGCATTAAAAGCCAAAAGGAAGGGGACATCTTCTTTTTCCCACGAAGACGCCAACTTGGAATCCGTTAACGAGCTTCAAAGCCCGCCAAGGATTCGAACAAGAGGACGTCCAAAAAACAGGCTAGGTTCAAAGCTGGAGAAACAT
>NC_029772.3:53336721-53339055 GCF_000817695.3 Arachis duranensis | reverse complement strand
GAAGCATACTCCACTCTATAGTGGTCCACCTCCTCTTACAATTAAAAAGTATATTCTGTTTAAACAGCAATATTAATTCAGTAAAGTAGTACAGAGTTATATAGTTCTAAAGACAGTTACCTGTGGCCAATTATCCCATTCATACTTCCCCTTTTTGATGTTTTCCGGCTCAATTAACTCAAGCCACTTCATAACGTAGATAGCGCAGTCATAGCTGAAAACGAAGAAAATAAATTACAAATCTCATTTAGGAAAGTTTAATGTTCAGAGTCACAAATTTATACCTTATTTTTTGGCCTGATATTTTAACATATGATGCTTTAATTTTCTTCTCGTTCTCCCCTTTTGCCAGAGGTTCCCCCCGGCATATGTTATCAATCTTGAATATACATATCCCTTAAATACCAAAACAAATCAGTAATACACTCGAATGAATGGACAAGATACACCCAACTGAATGCACAATATACAACCAACATAACTAACGAAATAGACCTATCTATTAAAGTAAAGAAGACAGAGGCAACTTACAGTGAATTTATTAATGTCCTTTCTCTCATCGCTTGGAGCTTTTTTGTGTAGCGGGTCAAGTATTTGACATTTCCGCTTTGTTGTATTTATCAGCCATAACCACCAATGCCCCAAGTGGAAAACAAGAGCAAAAATCTAAAGGATTACCATAACCACCAATGCCCCGAGTGGCAAACAGGAGCAAAAATCTGAAGGATTGCCACATTTCAACAGTGTGTTATTTTATTTGGTATATAAGTAAATAAGCGTACTAACAAATTTAGCAAACGAAAACTTACATATGGATGCGAAGTTAATTTTTTTCTATCTATGAAGGGAATGAAACTCGGGTAGGCTTCCACCCTGAATTCCTTTTTCGTTTTCGGTGATATGAATTCCCCCTTTGGGTGATCCGAAAGTGCCATGCTCTGCAAGAATTGCGAAACAAGAAATGAAATTCTGAAAATACACAACTTACACCCAATCGAACCTAAAAAATACACCCAAATCAATACAGAAAATACACCCACAGTTCGTAGAAGTAACACTTATCACAATATCGGGGGGGAGACAGTATATTTGTGCCTGAAACCTCTTTTCATTTTTCTGGTTGAGGATGAGGCAGATGGCAGATACAATCTAGAAATATATGCCGAAATCAATTTTATATTAATAAACATTGCAGTTGACTTTGGTGTAAAAACATTAATGTTATTCTAATATTACCTGAGATTCTATATCACTTTTTGCCTGGAGGGATGTAAGGTGCATTATTATCAAAATGTATTCTCCTTGGCCAATCAGAGTGCACATCTCCTCATACTCGTTAGTATTGCCATCTGCGTCTTCCTTCAGTCTCGTCCCCCAGATGTAGCACTTTTGTTTTATATCATCTGGAATTTGATTTATTCCCCCAGGAGTTTCAAACTTTGCAGAACTTTCTCCCCCAGTCTCCCTCTGAATTTGTGGACTTTCGTCTTTTCCCTTCGCTGCATTGCTTGCTAATTTTTGGACCAAATTGTCTAATTGTTCTAGCATACTTGCAGTTTCTGGAGATTTTTCCCTTTGTCTCCTGCGTTGACGCCCCCTCCTGTCTTGAATCAGTCAATCCAAGGCTGAATGATGGCATTCCTGGATCTGTTTTAGGAACATAGGTTGCTGTCCATGCCATCATCAACAGGGCACCAGCGTCTTCTGCGGCTGGATGACTGCGTTATGATGTATAAGAATAAGAGTAAGAATAAGAATATACGGATAATAAGCAAAGATTGATTTTAGTCTGATGAACTTACATTTTAGTTGGAGCTAGGGGAAGCTTGGGTGTGGTTTCTTGAAGTTGTTTGGGGGGTTCAGAAGTGCTGCACAGTTACACAAAATTAATCATGGCATAAAAAAAATTGATCAGGAACAATATACACCCAAACTGTTAGCAAATATACGCCCAATACTATTTCTTACGTTTCTATAGTCCCTTCAATCCGTAGCATAGGTGTTGGTTCAAAATATGTCTCAGTGGTTGTTTGGGATGCCGGCACAAAAACCTGGATCGGGACTCTAAACAAGAAGAAAAATGAAAGGTTAACAACGTTTTTGAAAATAATAAGGTTATAAGGTTGAAATATTTTTGGAAAATTCACACTACAAGCGCTTCCGACGGTGTTTGTTCCCTCACAACCATCATATTCGAATCAGTTGGAATCAACCTAAAATACACCCAAAGAAGGTCAAAAAATACACCCGAACAATTCAAAAAGAAGACAGGCTTTGTTTTTTGAGAACTTACATACTTGCAGTTTTTGCTTTTTTTGTTGCCTTTTTTTTCTC
>NC_029772.3:53325362-53336400 GCF_000817695.3 Arachis duranensis | reverse complement strand
GACCTTCTGTCGATCGCAGGTCAGCTTGGTTCTCCCTGCGAAACAAGATACAATTATTACCAAACAAAACACACCAAAATCTCAAATACACAGCCCAGCAAGACATACCCCTCTGCAGCAGATTTATCAACGTTTTCCCTTAGCAATTCATCGAGTTCATCACTTGATATTTCATATCTCTCACTACATTCATAAAATAAGATGTTAGCAAAAATAATTACGATGATAGACCGTAATATAGCTTACGAGGTACTGTACCCGTCAAAGTATTGATCTTCTTCAGGAGGTGAATCCTCCACAACAACTTTTTTCTTTTTTTCTTGTGTTCTGGGTGGAAAAAAAAGAGTACCAATCAGAAATAAAAAATTAATTTTATCACAGAATATTATCCAAAGAAGTGCTTACTTTTTGGTGTTGTTTTTGTTTTTTTCTTTTTCTTCTCCTTTTCCGCAGGTGATGATTCTTCGCTCCTATAAGTTAATAATAGACACTTCAGTTAATACACGAAATCTTTGTAATGAAGCCAAAAGAAAGGAGTAATAATTTCAGGACATTACTCATCACTTGGTTCATATTCAGATTCTGAATCAGAATCTGACTCCTCTTGCCTCTGCTTTCTTTTTCTGGAGTCCATTCTGGAAGGCAAACAATTGTCATTTAGAACATACTAAAAATACACCCAAATGAATTCACGAGATACACCCAACTGAATATACAATATACACCCAACGCAACAAACGAAACACACCTTGCTTAATAAACTACATACACCCAACGTTATCAAACAAAATACACCCAACTCGAAAAAGAAATTACACCCAAGTATGGTACTTACTTTTTCCCCTTTTTGCTGGGGTGTTTTCTTCCTGAATCCTCTGAGTCTTCTTGAGCCTCAGACTCAGAGGTAGAAGTGTCACTGTCAGTAGTTTCTATCTCCGAAGACGATGTTGGACTCGCCTTCCTTTTTTTTGTTTTTTTTATTTCTTGTTTTTTTTCTTTTTTATTTCTTTTTTTTTCATTTTTTCTCTTGTCTCTGCCATCTTCACAATCCCCTGAAACATGAGATATTTTAGTTATCAGCATTCAGGTAAATAAAATACACCCAACTTATTATGTTTACTTACCAAAATTTCCTCTCTTTCTGCAGTCATTCTTTCCACCAACTGCTCCTTAGTCCAGTTGGCAATCCAGGGCTTTGGTGGTCTTTCAGCCCTGTTCTTGCCTTTGTTTGTTGAAAGATGAAAGTAGATTATCATCAGTGCGAAGAGGCAGCCATTAATTGCCTTCTTCTTCTTCTCCTGGTAGTCTGTGATGCCCTTGACCATGAAGGTCAAAACATGCCCCCCCCAGTTTCTCTCTGATATGCCGTCTATCTTAAAAATTGGGGCCAGGTGCACGGGCGATATTTTGTTTATCGTTGTTGGCAAAAGGAACGCCATCTGTATGTAGAGGATGAATATCCTCTTGAACATCAGGCATTCCTCTTCGTTGCCAACGTCTATTTCCATCATTTCATCGGTAAGACTTTTGAGGGTCTTACCCTGGAATCTTCTATAAATTATTTTGTCATCATCAGAAAGTTTCTTATACTCAACCTTCTCAAGAAATAGATCTCCTAAAAAAAGGAAGACAACAAAGTATCCAAGTCGGTTCAAATACACCCAAGCATCAACTTAAATACACCCAAGCAACAACTTAATATACACCTATAATTTTAAGCTAGTTACCTGTTGCATTGATGCCAAGTGCATGACCTATTTTTTTTGGTGTTATTTGGAAAGAACCATATCCTGTCTTCAGTTTGTTCTCCCCAAGTTTGAAGTTGTTTGCCAGCTCCCTTAAGAGTTGGTGATCCACCCTTAGTGGTGGGATGTGCATCAACCCACCGAATCCGAGATCCCTCACAATCGCCTTCTTCTCTTCAGTCATATTTCTGAACTTATCACTCAGGAGATGTGTGGCACACTTAAGGTCTTTTGTTTGGTTTTTTGCTGCCATTTTATCTGAAACGAAAAATACACCCAAAGATATCAGTAAGATACACCCATATATATGAGTCAGATACACCCATTAATAACAATAAGATACACCCATTGATAATAGTAAGATACACCCATATATATGAGTCAGATACGCCCAAAGATATCAGCAAGATACACCCATTGATAACAGTGAGATACACCCATAGATATTATTCAGATACATCCATATAGATATTAGTCAGATATCACTCAATCATTCTTCAATATCAAGCCACATTACAAGGTTAAGCAGTATACACCCCCCAATCTACGGAATAAACCCCCAAAAATCAATAATAATAGCAGGAGAACTTAGAACAACAACGTAGAACGACGTAGAACTTAGAAGAGCGACGTTGAACTTAGAACAGTGTAACAAAAAAGCAAGAATAATAGTAAACCCTAGAAGAACGACGTAGAAGAAAAGTAAAATACACAGGAATCTTAATGAACTTATGTTGAGTATTGTTGCTTTGTTTTCTCTTCAGATTTTTCACGGAGAGTTTGATGGTGTTTTGATGGAGGTTTCGAACAATGATTTGTATATTTTGAACTTTGATTTTCGCTCGAAAATGGGAGGGTTTCCTTGTTTTCAAAGCGCTTTGAGAAGCGGAAGAAGTGGAAGAAGTGGAAGAGTCTGCCATACGTAACCGTTTGAGTGTTGAGCGCGTGATTTTGATGTGCCATGTTATCTCTCTTCATGCGCGTGAGTTCTATTTGGGCTGGGCCAACTTGTAAGCTTGTAAACTTGTTTGTGTAGCAGGCCCGTTTTAATATTTCAGCATTATCTGTTGTGTGCAAATGTCTTTCCCCTTTTTTTTCAAAGTACTTATTTTTCTTTTGTATTGTAGTTTATGTATAATACTTATAAGTCTGCAGTGTTCATTTTCTGAAGAAAGTGATTTAAATATCTTGGTTGTAAATAATAACACTGCAATTCTGTTTCCCCGAACAAGAAGATAGACTAATCTTTTCTACAAGGTGATACAACTAACTATTGTTAATGAAATAGTATGATGCAACAAGTGGCTTGGATCTTGTTAATTAATCTCATATCCTATTTGGTTCAGAAAAGACATGGTACTGTTGTCATCCTCTGTTACTTAGCCAAATATATACACACAGGCACTCACATCATATATTATATTCAGAGTGCCAGGAGCTCAAAATGGACACTTGGTATATTAGGGATGATTTGGATTGAAAGAAAAAGTGTGGATATATTTGTTATGACAAAAAATCCGAAAATCGAAAAAAGGGCATGAATTTCATACTAAAAGTAACGCCAAAAATACGAATAAGAAAATCAATTGAAATTAAAATACAAATAAAATGTGGAAACTCCAACAATCATCAAGACATAATGTGTTTGAACAGTGAGCAAGAATAACACAAGATTCTTTCATTGTATCAAAGTTTGAACAATTTTCCTAAAAATAGATATGAAGAAAAATTATCTAACTTAACTTGGTGCTAGAAGGAATTTTTCTCCGAACCCAGCAGCTAATGGATGTCCACCCAATACTTAGCCACTAATAGAGATTTTGAGGACCGATTCGAGATGAAGTTGCTCAATAACCTACGTAAGCAATACCCAATTTCTGTAACCAACAACTATAAATATCAGTTTTCTACCCAAAAATATCAATAATCTACCCAAAATTATCAAAGAACACATGGAAAACACATCACCTTATCCATTTGAGACAGCACTACAACCGCGACGATTTGGACCAAAGCAGATCACAGAGATATGGGAGAAAGTATAACAGCCAAAAGAGGGATTCTCTAAGAAGGTGAGCAAGGTTGTAGGCAGTGCAGCGAATCTGTTCGTCCACGAGACACCTCAGTCACAACAAAAAATAAAGATACCAAAATATATACATTAGCATAACAACACCATACGTGATGAACAGTGGCAAGCTAACAACATTGACTTTCAAATACTTTTTCTTATCCTATCCCTGTTCAACCTCCCAATCCACCAATTAAAATAATAAAGGATACAAAACACTTAACTGATATAAAATAATAAATAATAAAAAACAGACTGACAAAATTTAAGAGGAAATAAAATAAAGTAAACACAATTACACAGTAGTAAATTCAAAAATAAAATTCAAGTAATTTCTTGCAAGACCCATTCTTCCAGCTACCCAAAACGATCCACGCGGAAAGAACCAAATACCCACTAAAAAAAATAAAAACCACAATTGTAAAAAATCCAAACCATAGGAGTATTCACATATATAAAGCCCTTTTGCATTTATCATTAAGATCATAACCCACCTCAAAATCAAAATAAGAAATAGTAGTATTCACATATACAATATCAAGTCAATAGCAAATATTCCAAACCATTTAGTTGCACAATAATTCAAAAAGGATGGCACAATTGAACTAAAAAGAAAATTTAGTCACAAATACCTCAATCTCAAATTTTCTATTGAGTATCTGCACAACTTCTATCAGCATTTGGTGGAGCTGAAACCATATGTAATACTCTTCTCTAACTTCTTTAACATTATCTGCATCAAAGAGGCATTCGTTTGGAAAAATAAAGTAATACTTCTTTGACTTCCTCAAGAGTTCTGCATTCTAGTCTCTACCTGGTAAAAATGAAACAAACTATTAAAAAACTACACAGAAAATTATAAAACTCAAAATTAACCAAAATAAAAAACCCATGAATTTTCCAAACAGAAAAAATAGAATAGAATTTATTATAAAACATAGAGATTCAAAATAGTGATTATAAAAAATAGTGATTTAAAATAAAATCCATCTTCTAAATAAACTTTTAATTGAATAAACTCAACACTATCACATTAATCATAGCCAATCTCAAATATCAAATCAAACTACATTAAGAAGAAATGATAATCACACCAAGGGAGAAAAATAACACAACAACCCCCCCCCACCAAACTTAAAAATCAAACGAACTATAAAAAAAATAAAAAATCACAGAAAGTCACAAACATTGGGAAAAAAGGGAAATGACCTCTTGTGCGACCTATAGTTCTTGTGCGACCTGAAAAAAGACCGGAACGACCTCGTCGAACGGCTCCCGTTGACAGTCGTTGAATCTTTCGTGCCGTCGAGATCCGAATACATGAATTCCAGTTAGTATGGATGGATGGATAACTCACTAATTATATCATAAGATATAATAAATAATCATCACAAAGCATAAAGCATAAGTTATAATTGAAGACGCATACATTACTATAAGAGAATAATGTGATACACATATTCTACTCTGGAAATCGTTTTCTTTTCAATATATAATATATAACTTAGTAGTAGTGTATGATGGTTATCTACTTTTTCCAGCAAAACCCTCTTGTATTTATCATTAAGATCATAACCCACCTCAAAATCAAAATAAGAAATAGTAGTATTCACATATACAATATCAAATCAGTAGCAAATATTCCAAACTATTTAGTTGCACAATAATGACACAATTGAACTAAAAAGAAAATTTAATCACAAATACCTCAATCTCAAATTTTTCATTGAGTATCTGCACAACTTCTCTCAGCATTTGGTTGAGCTAAAACCATATGTAATACTCTTCTCTTACTTTTTAACATTATCTGCATCAAAGAGGCATTTAATTGGAAAAATAAAGTAATATTTCTCTGACTTCCTCAAGAGTTCTGTACTCTGGTCTCAACCTGGTAAAAATGAAACAAGCTATCAAAAATATAAGATATAACTTAGTAGTAGTGTATGATGGTTATCTACTTTTTCCAACAAAGCCCTCTTGCATTCATCATTAAGATCATAACCCACCTCAAGATCAAAATAAAAAATAGTAGTATTCACATATACAATATCAAATCAGTAGTAAATATTCCAAACCATTTAGTTGCACAGTAATTTAAAAAGGATCGCACAATTGAGCTAAAATGAAAATTTAGTCACGAATACCTCAATTTCAAATTTTTCATTGAGTATATGCATAACTTCTCTCAGCATTTGGTGGAGCTGAAACCATATGTAATACTCTTCTCTTACTTCTTTAACATTATTTGGGTCAAAGAGGCGTTCGTTTGGAAAAATAATGTAATACTTCTTTGACTTCCTCAAGAGTTCTGCACTCTAGTCTCAACCTAGCAAAAATGAAACAAACTATTAAAAATATAACATATAACTTAGTAGTAGTGTATGATGGTTATCTACTTTTTTCTAGCAAATCCCTCTTGCATTCATCATTAAGATCATAAACCACCTCAAGATCAAAATAAGAAATAGTAGTATTGACATATACAATATCAAATCAGTAGCAAATATTCCAAACTATTTAGTTGCACAGTAATTCAAAAAGGATGGCACAATTGAGCTAAGAAGAAAATTTAGTCACGAATACCTCTGATGAGCGGATAATTTATACGCTTTTTGGCATTATTTTTAGGTAGTTTTTAGTATGATCTAGTTACTTTTAGGGATGTTTTCATTAGTTTTTATGCTAAATTCACATTTCTGGACTTTACTATGAGTTTGTTATTTTTCTATGATTTCAGGTATTTTCTGGCTGAAATTGAGGGACCTGAGCAAAACTCTGATAGGAGGCTGACAAAGGACTACTGATGCTGTTGGAATCTGACCTCCCTGCACTCGAAATGGATTTTCTGAAGCTACAAAACTCAAAACGGCGCGCTTTCAACGGCGTTGGAAAGTAGACATCCAGAGATTTCCTGCAATATATAATAGTCCATACTTTATTTGAGATTTGATGACGTAAACTGGCGCTCAATGCCAGTTCCATGCTGCATTCTGGAGTCAAACGCCAGAAACACGTCATGAAACAGAGTTGAACGCCCAAAACACGTTACAACTTGGCGTTCAACTCCAAGAGAAGCCTCAGCTCGTGGATAGATCAAGCTCAGCCCAAACATACACCAAGTGGGCCCTGGAGGTGGATTTATGCATCAATTACTCACTCCTGTAAACCCTAGTAACTAGTTTAGTATAAATAGAACCTTTTACTAGTGTATTATTCATCTTTGAACGTTTAGTTCTTAGACCTTGGGGGCTGGCCTCTCGGCCATGCCTGGACCTTTCACTTATATATTTTCAATGGTGGAGTTTCTATACACCATAGATTCAGGGTGTGGAGCTCTGCTGTACCTCAAGTTTTAATGCAATTATTGCTATTTTCTTTCCAATTCGATTTATTCCTTTTCTAAGACATTCGTTGCACTTCAACTTGATAAATGTGATGATCCATGACACTCATCATCATTCTCACCTATGAACGCACGTGACTGACAACCACTTTCGTTCTACCTTAGACTAGGCGCATATCTCTTGGATTCCTTAATCAGAATCTTCGTGGTATAAGCTAGAATTGATGGCGGCATTCATGGGAATCCGGAAAGTCTAACCTTGTCTGTGGTACTCTGAGTAGGATTTCGAGATTGAATGACTGTGACGAGCTTCAAACTCCTGAAGGCTGGGCGTTAGTGATAGACGCAAAAGAATCCCTGGATTCTATTCCAACCTGATTGAGAACCGACAGATGATTAGCCATGCTGTGACAGAGTATTTGGACCTTTTTCACTGAGAGGATGGGATGTAGTCATTGACAATGGTGATGCCCTACATACATCTTGCCATAGAAGGGAGTGATAAAATTGGATAAAAGTAGTAGGAAAGCAGAGATTCAGAAGGAACACAGCATCTCCATGCACCTATCTGAAATTCCCACCATTGGATTACATGAGTAACTTTATCTTTATTTCCTGTTTATTTTATTTATCTTTTAATTATCTAATCCAATCACATTTGAATCAGCCTGACTGAGATCTACAAGATGACCATAGATTGCTTCATACTAACAATCTCCGTTGGATCGACCCTTACTCACGTAAGGTATTACTTGGATGACCCAGTGCACTTTCTGGTTAGTTATGCAAAGTTGTGAATTAAAGTTTAGACACCATGATATTGAGCACCAAGTTTTTGGAGCCATTATCGGGGAATTAATTCCATATAACAATAAAAGTACGAATCACAATTTCGTGCACCAAGTTTTTGGCGCCGTTGCCGGAGATTGTTCGAGTTTGGACAACTGACGGTTCATCTTGTTGCTCAGATTAGGTAATTTTCTTTTTTATTTTCTTTTCAAAAAGTTTCCAAAAATATTTTTCAAAATTTCTCACCTATTTTCGAAAATTTTCAGAGTTTTCAAGAATGAATCCTAGAGTTTCATATTACATGTTTTAGCTTGGTTGGCTATTAAGCCATGGCTAATTCACAGGATTTTGATTGAGGACTTTGGATTCATTACTTTATTTTTCCTATATGTTTTTCGAAAAAAATTAAAAGAAAATCCAAAAAAATTAATAAAATCATAAAATCCAAAAATATATTGTGTTTCTTGTTTGAGTCTTGAGTCAATTTTTAACTTTGGTGTCAATTGCATATTCATATTGTTCTTGCATTTTTTTTCGAAAAATTCATGCATTCATGGTGTTCTTCATGATCTTCAAGTTGTTCTTGGTAAGTCTTCTTGTTTGATCTTGATGTTTTCTTGTTTTGTATTTTTTGTTGTTTATCATATGCATTTTTCGTTTGTTAGAGTCCAAGCATTAAAGATTTCTAAGTTTGATGTCTTGCATGTTTTCTTTACATCAAAAATTTTTCAAAAATATGTTCTTGATGTTCATCATGATCTTCAAAGTGTTCTTGGTGTTTATCTTGACATTCATAGTGTTCTTGCATGCATCTTGGTTTTGATCCAAAATTTTCATGTTTTGGGTCATATTTGTGTTTTTCTCTCTCTTCATTAAAAATTTAAAAATAAAAATATATTTTCCTTAATTTTCTCAAAAATTTCGAAAATTTGAGTTGACCAAGTTAAAAATTTTTAAAATTAATTGTTTCTTATAATTCAAGTCAAATTTTCAATTTTAAAAATCTTATCTTTTTAAAACTTTTTCAAAAATTAAATCTTTTTCATTTTTCTTATTAATTTTCGAAAATTCTTTAAAATATTTTTCAAAAATCTTTTTCTTAATTTTATCTTTATTTTTGAAAATTATGCTAACAATTAATATGATTGATTCAAATATTTGAAGTTTGTTACTTTCTTGTTAAGAAAGGTTCAATCTTTAAATTTTAGAATCTTATCTTTTTAGTTTCTTGTTAGTTAAGTAATTAATTTTAATTTTAAAAAATTAAATCTTTTTCAACCATATCTTTTTATCATATCTTTTTATCATATCTTTTTCAAAAAAAAATTTGATTTCAAAATATCTTATCTAACTTCATATATTCTTATCTTTTCAAATTTGATTTTAATATCTTTTTCAACTAACTAATTAACTTTTTGTTTGTTTCTTATCTTTTTCAAAATCACCTAACTACTTTTTCCTCTCTACTTGTCGAAAATATCTCATCCCTTTTTCAAAATTCTTTTTAAATTAACTAATTGTTTTAAATTTTAATTTTAATTCTATCTCACCTTTAATTTTCGAAAATCATTAACTGCTTTTCAAAATTAATTTTCGAATTCTCTCTCTCTCTCTCTCTCTCTCTCATCTTCTTCTAATTATTTATTTATTTACTAACACTTCTCTTCACCTCTCTTCATCTCAAATCACTACCCCTATCCTCACCCTTCTGTTTGGATTCTCCTTTCTTTATTCCCTTTCTTCTTCTACTAACAATAAAGAACCTCTTTACTGTGACATAGAAGATTCTTCTTCTCTTCTTCTCTTCTTCTCTTCTCTTTCATATGAGCAGGAACAAGGAAAAAGGCATTCTTGTTGAAGCTGATCCAGAACCTGAAAGGACTCTGAAGAGGAAATTAAGAGAAGCTAAATTACAACAATCCAGAGACAACCTTGCTGAAATTTTTGAACAAGAAAAGGAGATGGCAGCCGAACCTAACAACAATAATGCAAGGAGGATGCTTGGTGATTATACTACACCTACTTCCAAGTTCGATGGAAGAAGCATCTCAATTCCCACCATTGGGACAAATAACTTTGAGCTGAAACCTCAGCTAGTTGCTCTAATGCAACAAAACTGCAAGTTTCATGGACTTTCATCAGAAGATCCCTATCAGTTTTTAACTAAGTTCTTGCAGATCTGTGAGATTATAAAGACGAATGGAGTAGATCTTGAAGTCTACAGGCTCATACTTTTCCCTTTTGCTGTAAGAGACAGAGCTAGAACATGGTTGGATTCACAACCTAAGGATAGCCTGGGCTCATGGGATAAGCTGGTCACGGCCTTCTTGGCTAAATTCTTTCCTCCTCAAAAGCTGAGAAAGCTTAGGTTGGATGTTCAGACATTCAAACAAAAAGATGGTGAATCCCTCTATGAAGCTTGAGAAAGATACAAGCAGCTGACCAAAAAGTGTCCTTCTGACATGTTTTCAGAATGGACCATATTAGATATATTCTATTATGGTCTATCTAAGTTTTCCAAAATGTCATTGGACCATTCTACAGGTGGATCCATTCACCTAAAGAAAACGCCTGCAGAAGCTCAAGAACTTATTGACATGGTTGCAAATAACCAATTCATGTACACTTCTGAGAGGAATTCCGTGAATAGTGGGACGCCTCAAAAGAAGGGAGTTCTTGAAATTGATGCTCTGAATGCCATATTAGCTCAGAACAAAGTGTTGACTCAGCAAGTCAACATGATTTCTCAAAGTCTGAATGGATGGCAAAATGCATCCAACAGTACTAAAGAGGCAGCCTCTGAAGAAGCTTATGATCATGAGAACCCTGCAATGGCAGAGGTTAATTACATGGGTGAACCTTATGAAAACACCTATAATTCGTCATGGTGAAATCATCTAAATTTCTCATGGAAGGATCAACAAAAGCATCAACAAGGCTTTAATAATGGTGGAAGAAACAGGCTCAGCAATAACAAGCCTTTTTCATCATCTTCTCAGCAACAGACAGAGAATTCTGAGCAGAGCCCCTCTAATTTAGCAAATTTAGTCTCTGATCTGTCTAAGGCCACTTTAAGTTTCATGAATGAAA
>NC_029772.3:53320827-53325342 GCF_000817695.3 Arachis duranensis | reverse complement strand
CCTCCATTAGAAATTTGGAGGCACAAGTAGGCCAGCTGAGCAAGAAGGTCACTGAAACTCCTCCCAGTACTCTCCCAAGCAATACTGAAGAGAATCCTAAGAGAGAGTGCAAGACCATTGACATAGTCAATATGGCCAATTGCAAGGAGGAGGGGGAGGACGTGAATCCCAATGAGGAAGACCTCATGGGACGTCTCTCAAGTAAGAAGGAGTTCCCTATTAAGGACCTAAAGGAATTTGAGGCTCATATAGAGACCATAGAGATTCCATTAAATCTCCTTCTGCCATTCATGAGCTCTGAAAACTATTCTTCCTCTGAAGAGGATGAAGATGTGACTGGAGAGCAAGTTGCTCAATATCAAGGAGCCATCATGAAGCTAAATGCCAAGTTATTTGGTAATGAGAGGAAGCATGAACAGCTTCTCTCAATACAAAGTCAAACAAGGCCCCCACAATCAAACTCTAAGTTTGGTGTTGGGAGGCCACAACCAAACTCTAAGTTTGGTGTTGAGAAGCCCCCACATTCAAACTCTAAGTTTGGTGTTGTGAGGCCCTCATCATGCTCTGAATATCTGTGAGGCTCCATGAAAGCCCACTGTCAAGCTAGTGACATTAAAAGAGCGCTTGTTGGGAGGCAACCCAATTTTTATTTATCTAATTCGGTTATTGGGAGGCAACCCAATTTTTATTTATCTAATTTTATTTTTATTTTATTATTATTTTGTGTTTTATTAGGTTCATGATCATGTGGTGTTACGAAAAGAAATTCAAAAATTAAAAACAGAATCAAAAACAGCAGAAAAAAAATCACACCCTAGAGGAGGAGCTCACTGGCGTTTAAACGCCAGTAAGGAGCATCTGGCTGGCGTTTAACACCAGAACAGAGCATGGATCTGGCGTTGAACGCCAGAAACATGCAGCAATCTGGCATTTAAACGCCAGGATTGCACACTGAGGAAAGCTGGCGTTCAACGCCAGAAACATGCTACAGCTGGGCGTTGAACGCCCAGAACAAGCATAAAGCTGGCGCTGAACGCCCAAAACAAGCATCAATCCGGCGTTTAAACGCCAGAATTGTATGCAAAGGCATTCTACATGCCTAATTGGTGCAGGGATGTGAATCCTTGACACCTCAAGATCTGTGGATCACCTCAGGATCTGTGGACTGATAAACCCCATTTGTAGGGTTTATCTTGTATTGATTTTTGGGGATTTTATCACCTTTTACCCACATTTATTCAATGAAATAGCGTGGTTTTGTATATTCTCCTTTAATTGTGCTTAAGAGTGAAAACATGTTTTTTAGGTCTTAAAATAGCTAAATGTAATTTACCTTGATTCCATTAGATGCCTTGATATGTTTGTTAAGTAAATTCAGATTTAGGAGGCAAAGATTGGATCAAGGGAATGAAGAAAAAGCATGTAAAGTTGGAGAACTCATGAAGAAATGATGGAACCAAAAAGTTGTCAAGCATGTCCTCTTCGCACTTAATTGACCATAACTTGAGCTACAGAGGTCCAAATGATGCGGTTCTAGTTGCGTTGGAAAGTTAACATCCGGGGCTTCAAAACAATATAAGATTTACCATAGTTGCATCACGCATAGAGGCGCGCATGTGCACGGTACGCGGACACGCCGATTGTGGCACATGACCCACTTAATGCAACATGTGACCAGCGATTTTAGAAGCTTTGTGGGCCCATTCCAACTCATTTCTGATGCTATTTAAGCCAAGGATTGAAGTGAAATCAACATACTTTTGACCATTAGTCATAGTTTAGTAGTTAGAGTTAGTTTCTAGAGAGAGAAGCTCTCACTTCTCTCTAGGATTAGGATTAAGATTAGGTTTAGTTCTTAGATCTAGATTTTAATTCATCTTCTTCTACTTCTATCCTCTTAATTCCTTGTTGTTACATTCTTCTTCCATTCTTTTGTTGTAATTTCCTTTATGTTGTTTTTATTTTTTGTTGTAGATCTACTTTTGTTCCTTCCTTTCTCTTTCAATTCAATTCAAGGTAAATCATAATAATTGTGTTCCTTTTGATTTGTTGTTATTAATTCTTTGCAATAATTGTTGTTAGATTCTATTCTTGTTATCAATTTACTATGCTTTCCTTTTATGCCTTCCAAGTGTTTGATGAAATGCTTGGTTGGATTTTAGAGTAGAGTTTTATGTTCTTGGCTTGGAAAGGTAACTTAGGAACTCATGAGTTACTAATGTCCAAGTAATTGATGATTGGGATCCATTGACTCTAGTTCTCACTTATTGAATTAGTGGAGAGTTAGGACTTATGGACTAGGATTGATATAGCTCATTTGACTTTCCTTTACTACTAGTTAGAGGATGATTTAATGAGATTAATCCTTGTCAATTCTCATATTGTGGTTAGTGATTAGGATAGAGATCCTTGACCACCAACCCTTGCCAAGACCTTTTTAGGCCTTAGTTTACTTTCTTGCCATTTATCTTTCATGTTTCTTATTAAAACCCCAAAAATAACTCACAACCAATAACAAAACACTTCATTACAATTCCTAGGGAGAACGACCCGAGGTTTGAATACTTCGGTTATTAATTTTAGGGGTTTGTTACTTGTGACAAACAATCTTTTGTATGAAAGGATTATTGTTGGTTTAGAAACTATACTTGAAACGAGAATTCATTTGTGAAATTCTAAACCGTAAAAAATCAATTCATCATGGACCTCACAGGATCCCCACCTACTTCACCCCCTCTCTCTCTCTCTCCATTCATGGTCATCCCTATTGTTTTCCATTCACCACTCACATCCATCTATCTCTTTCCCACCCAATCCCACCCATATAGCCAAATACACACATCCCTCCATCTCCTCCATATCTTCTTCTTCTTCTATTCTTTCTTTCTTTGCTCGAGGGCGAGCAACATTCTAAGTTTGGTGTGGTAAAAGCATAGCTTTTTTTTTTGTTTTTCCATAACCATTGATGGCACCTAAGGCCAGAGAAACCTCTAGAAAGAGGAAAGGGAAGACAAAAGCTTCCAGCTCAAGGGTCCATAGCTCAGTAATAGAGCATTTGACTGCACATCAAGAGAGCCCACTCATGGACCTCATCAAGAAATCCCTGAGATACCTCAAGGGATAAATTGTCCTCCACACAATTATTGGGAGCAACTAAGGATAGGAGCACCAAAATTACTAGGAATCATGCACCAGAAGCAAGGAAGAGACATAGAGGAGCTCAAAGAGCACCATTGGTTCTTCAAGAAGGCGCCACCCTCACTAAGGTGGACTCATTCCTTGTTCTTATTTCTCTGTTTTTCAATTTTTATGCTTCATGTTTATTTATGTTTTGTGTCTCTACTTCATGATCATTAGTATTTAGTAACTATGTCCTAAAGTTATGAATAATTCCATGAATCCTTTACCTTTCTTAAATGAAAAAAAAACTCCATGAATCCTTCACCTCCCTTACATGAAAAATGTGCTTAATTACAAAAGAACAAGAAGTAGTTGGATTTCAAATTTTATCTTGAAATTAGTTTAATTATTTTGATGTGGTGGCAATACTTTTTGTTTTTTGAATGAATGCTTGAACATTGCATAATTTTGATCTTGTTGTTTATGAATGTTAAAATTGTTGGCTCTTGAAAGAATGATGAACAAAGAGAAATGTTATTGATGATATGAAAAATCATGAAAATGATTCTTGAAGCAAGAAAAAGCAGTGAAAAACAAAAGCTTGCAGAAAAAAAAAGTGGCGAAAAAAAATTTATTAGAAAGAAAAAGAAAAGCTTGCGAAAAAAATGGCGAAAAAAATAGAAAGAAAAAGAAAAAGCAAGCAGAAAAAGCCAATAGCCCTTAAAACCAAAAGGCAAGGGTAGCAAGGATCCAAGGCTTTGAGCATCAATGGATAGGAGGGCCCAAGGAAATTAAATCCAGGCCTAAGCGGCTAAATCAAGCTGTCCCTACCTATGTGCTTGTGTCATGCAGGTCCAAGTGAAAAGCTTGAGACTTAGTGGTTAAAGTCGTGATCCAAAGCAAAAAGAGTGTGCTTAAGAGCTCTGGACACCTCTAACTGGGGACTTTAGCAAAGCTGAGTCACAATCTGAAAAGGTTCACCCAGTAATGTGTTTGTGGCATTTATGTATCCAGTGGTAATACTGGAAAACAAAATGCTTAGGGCCACGGCCAAGACTCATAAGTAGCTGTGTTCAAGAATCAACATACTTAACTAGGAAAATCAATAACACTATCTGAAATTCTAAGTTCCTAGAGAAGCCAATCATTCTGAACTTCAAAGGAAAAAGTGAGATGCCAAAACTGTTCAGAAGCAAAAAACTACAAGTCCCGCTCATCTAATTAGAATTAATATTCATTGATATTTTGGGATTTATAGTATATTCCCTTCTTTTTATTCTATTTGATTTTCAGTTGCTTGGGGACAAGCAACAATTTATACGCTTTTTGGCATTGTTTTTAGGTAATTTTTAGTATGATCTAGCTACTTTTAGGGATGTTTTCATTAGTTTTTAT
>NC_029772.3:53283760-53320768 GCF_000817695.3 Arachis duranensis | reverse complement strand
TAAATTCATATTTCTGGACTTTACTATGAGTTTGTGTATTTTTCTGTGATTTCAGGTATTTTCTGGCTAAAATTGAGGGACCTGAGCAAAACTCTGATAGGAGGCTGACAAAGAACTGCTGATGCTGTTGGAATCTGACCTCCCTATACTCGAAATAGATTTTCTGGAGCTACAGAACTCCGAATGGCGCAGTCTCAACGGCGTTGGAAAGTAGACATTCAGAGATTTCCAGCAATATATAATAGTCCATACTTTATTTGAGATTTGACAACATAAACTGGCGCTCAACGCCAGTTCCATGCTGCATTCTGGAGTCAAACGCCAGAAACACGTCACGAACCAGAGTTGAATGCCCAAAACACGTTACAACTTGGTGTTCAACTCCAAGAGAAGCCTCAGATCGTGGATAGATCAAGCTCAGCCCAAACATACACCAAGTGGGTCTTGGAAGTGGATTTATGCATCAATTACTCACTCCTGTAAACCCTAGTAACTAGTTTAGTATAAAAAGAACTTTTTACTAGTGTATTATTCATCTTTGAACGTTTAGTTCTTAGACCTTGGGGGCTGGCCTCTCGGCCATGGCTGGACCTTTCACTTATGTATTTTCAACGGTGGAGTTTCTACAAACCATAGATTCAGGGTGTGGAGCTCTACTGTACCTCAAGTTTTAATGCAATTACTACTATTTTCTTTCCAATTTGATTTATTCCTTTTCTAAGATATTCGTTGCACTTCAACTTGATGAATGTGATGATCCGTGACACTCATCATCATTCTCACCTATGAACGCGCGTGACTGACGACCACTTCCGTTCTACCTTAGACCAGGCGCATATATCTTGGATTCCTTAATCAGAATCTTCGTGGTATAAGGTAGAATTGATGGTGGCATTCATGGGAATCCGGAAAGTCTAACCTTGTCTGTGGTATTTCGAGTAGGATTCCGGGATTGAATGACTGTGATGAGCTTCAAACTTCTGAGGGCTGGGCGTTAGTGACAGATGCAAAAGAATCACTGGATTCTACTCCAACCTGATTGAGAACCGACAGATGATTAGCCGTGCTGTGACAGAGCATTTGGACCTTTTTCACTGAGAGGATGGGATGTAGCCATTGACAACAGTGATGCCCTATATACAGCTTGCCATAGAAGGGAGTGATAAAATTGGATAGAAGTAATAGGAAAGCAGAGATTCAGAAGGAACACAGCATCTCCATGCACCTATCTGAAATTCCCACCATTGGATTACATGAGTAACTTTATCTTTATTTCCTATTTATTTTATTTATCTTTTAATTATCTAATCCAATCACATTTGAATCAGCCTGACTGAGATCTACAAGATGACCATAGATTGCTTCATACCAACAATCTCCCTAGGATCGACCCTTACTCACGTAAGGTATTACTTGGACGACCCAGTGCACTCACTGGTTAGTTGTGCGAAGTTGTGAATTAAATTTTAGACACCATGATATTGAGCACCAAGTTTTTGGAGCCATTATCGGGGAATTAATTCCATACAATAATAAAGAGTACGAATCACAATTTCGTGCACCAACCTCAATTTCAAATTTTTCATTGAGTATCTGCATAACTTCTCTCAACATTTGGTGGAGCTAAAACCATATGTAATACTCTTCTCTAACTTCTTTAACATTATTTGGGTCAAAGAGGCGTTCGTTTGGAAAAATAATGTAATACTTCTTTGACTTCCTCAAGAGTTCTGCACACTAGTCTTAACCTGGTAAAAGTGAAACAAACTATTAAAAATATAATATATAACTTAGTAGTATTATATGATAGTTATCTACTTTTTCCAACAAAGCCTTCTTGCATTCATCATTAAAATCATAAACCACCTCAAGATCAAAATAAGAAATAGTAGTATTGGCATATACAATATCAAATCAGTAGCAAATATTTCAAACCATTTAGTTGGACGGTAATTAAGAAAGGATGACACAATTGAGCTAAAAAGAAAATTTAGTCACGAATACCTCAATCTCAAATTTTCCATTGACTATCTGCACAACTTCTCCCAGCATTTGGTGGAGCTGAAATCATATGTAATACTCTTCTCTAACTTCTTTAACATTATCTGCGTCAAAGAGGCGTTCGTTTGAAAAAATAAAGTAATACTTCTTTGACTTCATCAAGAATTCTGCACTTTGGTCTCAACCTGGCAAAAATGAAACAAACTATTACAAAACTACGCAGGAAATTATAAAACTCAAAATTAATCAAAATAAAAATCCCATGAATTTTCCAAACGCAAAAAATATAATAGAATTTATTATAAAACATAGAGATTCAAAATAGTGATTATAAAAAATAGTGATTTAAAATAAAATTCCTCTTCCAAATAAACTTTTAATTGAATAAACTCAACACTATCACACTGATCATAGCCAATCTCAAATATAAAATTAAACTACATTAAGAAGAAATGATAATCACACCAAGGGCAAAAATAACACAACAAAAACCCCTCCACAAAATTAAAAATCAAACGAACTATAAAACAAATCAAAATCATAGAAAGTCAGAAACATTGGAAAAAAAGGGAAATGACCTCTTGTGCGACCTGAAAAAAGACCAGAACGACCTCATCGATAGGCTCCCGTTGACAGCCGCTGAATCCCTCGCGCCATCGAGATCCGAATCGATGCAAGAGAACGTCCATCTTAAGCGGAGAAACGGAATCGTCAAGGAGTGCGAGTAGCCGAGCAAGGGCTCACGCTCTATGAGGTTGTGCACACCACTAACAGTAGCGGCGTCGCCAGTGACGGAGAAACCATGGAAGGACGAAGAGGACGAAGAATAAGAAGAAAACGAAAGAAAGAGAAGAAGAAAAAGAGCACGCGAAAGATGGCAGAGCTGGATACACTGATCCGAAAAAAGAGGGAAAGAAGCTGAATTTGAGGAAGGTGGAAGAGGTGAATAGGGTTTCAATGAGAGAGAGAAGAAGAAGATAATGAAGAGACAAGAGACAATATAATAGAAGAAAGAGAACACAACCCATTATAAGCTCTAAGTGGGACTCCTAAAGTGATATTTTTTAATTTAAAAAAAATTCAAAACACTCAAAACATGCCACTTCGGATATGTTTCTTCTACTATACTATTGTTATATATATATATATATAATATTCAAGGTGAAGTCCAAAATGAATAATTTTTTCATACTTTTTTTATTTATTCCTTTGTTATTTATGTGAGATATCTGGCTTTACCATTTATTGGTTATAATTCTAAAGAATAAAGATATTTTATGATATTATAACATAACAGTTATAATAGATGAGTTATAGTATGTGTGTAATCGAATTATAGCTCGATTATAACGGACATATCAATATCAAAACAAACCATATGAAAAAGTTTTAAATGATCTAAATTCTTATATTAGTAATCCTTTTAAAATAATGACTGGTTAAGTCAACTATTTTTGTTAAGTATGTTAAGTGAAATTCGAAAATAATTATAAAAGAAAGGATAATTGAGAAGAAACAAACAAGTTATATTAGAAAAAGTAGTTTACAATATTAATGTCATCCTAGACTAGATACATTGATAAGATTCGGTATTCGAAGAGTAATAATATATTCACCCTTAGTGTTACCTTCTATGTTCTGATTAGTACGTTAATTACACAAATATTAAAAAAGAATTATCCATCGCTTAACGTCATAGGATAAGACTTCGAATAGAATAGGTATAAAATCTTATAATAAAGCTAGGTTTCAAGTATTTTTTAAACCAAATTTTTAATCAACTCATTTTAATTTTCTTTTTTTTTTTTTTTGGTAATATTATTGTCGCCGTCGTTGGTGCAGCCACTACTATTTTATTGTTAATATTTAATTTCTCTTTTTTTTTCCCTTTATCATGGTCGTCTTTATCTTCTTTTATTATATATATTTAAAAAATTAGAATATAAAAATTTTGATACACATACAACACATAAATTTTGATGTATATATAATACAAAAATTTTAATATATAACACAAAATTTTAAAGGATCATGTGTCTAAAATATTAATATCCAACAAAATATGTACATTATAAAAATTTCGATGCACAACATAAAAATTTTGGTACACCGCATAAAAATTTACTCACCAGCACAAAATTTTTTTAAAGAACTACATATCAAAAATATTGACACTTAACTAACAAAATATATACAACACATATATTTTGGTGTATAGTATAGAAATTTTGATTCACAGCTCAAAATTTTTTAAAGAATCGCATGCCTAGAATATTAATTCATCTAATCAACAAAATATATTCGAAATAAAAATTTATGTGCTATGCGCGAATATATCAATAAATTTGTATTATATATGCAAATTTTTTTTTGCTATAAACAAAAATTTTTATTCTATATCAATAAGTTTCTGTGTTCTACTCGAACAAAAATTTTTTTGATGAAGAAGTGCAAAAATAAAAAAGTGGTGACGCATGCGTCAAATTTCTGCCTAGTTGATTAAACTTACTTATAAAAATACTTGTACATATAATATCACCAAAAAATTTAATATAAAGAAATTAACTCAAATCTTCTTTTGGATAAAATTTTGCTAACTCTCATTGAAAAATTAAGACAATTTAACTTGCAAGTTGTTGGTTAAAGTAATGGTAAGTCGCAAACAAACTTAGGCAATCAAGACAAGAATAGGTATAAGGTATATATATTTTTTACGAGTTCTATTAATGTGGTTAATAATTTAATTGTTTAGAAGATGAAAACTGTGTTACAATATTTGACCAAGTTTGGAGCGAGAGCACCATCACACACACTAAGCAATCAAAAACTTTATTAATGCACCAAGTTTTGAGATAGCAACCTAAAATCTCTTTCATTCACCCTCCCTTAGCAAAAACATAGTTTATTAATAAGTATGAAAAATTCTTACGTGGTCGATCGAAATAGAACAAATAAAATAATTTACTCTTATAGCAGATTTTAAAATAAAAATAACCATACTTCATATATATTAAAAATTAATCATCAAATAAGTCACTATATATATAAATAATAACCACTAGAATAATCAAATTTATAATAGATGAATTGAATAATTAACAATAATATAATAAAAAAAATTTATGAGATGACAAATTAAATATAAATTTTTATATGCAGTAGCTAATTTGTGTTCGATTTTTGGTGTAAATATACCATGATTGTTTTAAAACTTAAAACCTTTCATTGTTGATATGTCAAATAATGAATGAAATAATAGAACAAATGACTTGATTTGTCATTCGGATTGTTGATGTCAAACCATGAATGGCACAAAATGTAACACCTACCATACAGAGTCTTATGCTTAAGTCATAATTTAGAGATGACAATGTATTACGACCTCTAAAATAAAAATTTAGTACATATAGTAGTATGAATGATTGATTATAACTAGGAGCCTTTGTAGAAAAAGGGGGTAAACAAAAAATCGCAACTCGAAAGCGCAACACTTCGATCGATAACGTAACGAATAAGGATGAACCAGTGCGAGATTATATATATACAACCAAAGGGACACAAAACTGAGAATCTATTCTCCAAAATCTCCTATAAGAGGAGTCATCACAGTTTGTATTATTTAATGGAGATAAAAGTATCTAAGCAAAACATATAAACCAAAACAGAGTCCCGAGAACAAAGGATCTTCGTTAATCCAGAAGTCTCCAGTATGCCTCAGCGAGAAGCCTCACGTCCTGCATCTGAAAACCACAAAATCCGCATGGGTGAGAACCAGAGGTTCCAGCATGGTAATAGCTTCCACATATATAATATATAATAATAGAGGAAAGCCGAAGGCAATCCTAGAACTTCCTCTAGATAATTCAAAACTTATAAACAAGCTAAACCATAAAGGGTATCTGACTAAAGATCCTTCAGTCTAACTAATACTTCCATTTCCAATTCCTTCAGACCTCCCAACCACCAGCAGAAGTATAATATAGCAAACACAGTTATATCAGACAAGAGATATACAAATAGGAACAAGTAAGGCACTTAGACAAATAGCAAATAATATGCAGTCAAATAGGCAATCTCAATCAATTCACATAGTATGCATATGATGAATGCCTGTCCCTAACGGCTGATGATATCATCTGTCGGTTATAGAGCCAACCCGACAAGTCCTTGTAGCTAACCATTGGACTGCCCTCTGTCGTGTCACCGCAACTCGAGTTATACTCAATATAAATTTGATCATAATCATGATCCATATCCATCACCCTCACTGGTGAATATTTATGGGGGTGAGCTCATCCGGGGCTTTCACAGTGCCCGGCCACCCTGACGACATAGGGTCAAAAGAGCTTCGAGTCTCAACCTGGAGCACGTGGTGGCTAGCCACTACTTTCTCCCAGGAAAACTCTCATCTCCGATAGTGGAAGTGCCACATTCACAATTCATTCAACAACATATATGCATTTATTCTTAGCCATAATCATGGCTCCGCCGTAACACGGCAATAATCCAACCATCCGGCTCACAGTTAAATCCATAACCAGCCATCTGGCTCACGGTTAAATCCATAAACAGTCATTTCATTAACAATTACGGCCTTTCGACCCATGGCATAACAAGCACTTCCACCGCCATCCTCCGCCTCTCACATAATCATCTTTGATCCTCATTGATCATTCATTTTTCCCTTGCTTCACTCGCAAGTTACCACATTTCCTAGCTCATTTTCTTATTGCTAGGCATATCATAATGATTTAAGACACAATGGTGAGATCGAAGGCTTAGAAGTATGAAATTTGGCTTTTAAAACTCAAAAATCATCTTTGGGATGAAAACAGGGCCACCGTACGCGCACTCCATGCGCACGCGTGGATGGTCACAAAACTCATCGATGCGTATGCATCATGCACGCGTCACGCGTGGGTGCTCTCGTGCCCCAGGCACAAATCTGGCACAGTTCTGGCACAACTCACTGGAAAATGGCTGGGCATTGGGTGCAGCACATCGGCGCGCCCGCGCACACCACGCGCACGCGTGGATGGCGCTTTCTGAAAGAACGGCGCGTACGCGCCAAGTGCGCCTAAGCACGAGGGGTCTTTCTACTAAAAATTTTCTAAGTTAAAAGTTACAGAATTCACAAATTCGACCCCCAATCTTCCGACGGACATAACTTTCTCATTTTAAATCGTTTTTCGCCCGTTCTTCGAACGGCATGGACATCCCGGATCCAATTTCATTTCTAAATAGAATTGGCACAAAACGAAGATTCGTAGCGCAAGTTATGTCCCGTCAAAGTATGCCCAAAAACCATGTTTTTCATACAAACCACAAAGTGCCATTTGCAAAACAAACCATTTTCAACTCTTTTCAAAATCAATCAAAACATGCCAATTTCATCCCTTTTCTTTGAAATCAATCAAAATATATCAAATTCAATATCAAGCCTCCTCAACTCACACATTGACACTTTACCACAATTCACCAAAATCACTATCCCATCATTTTAACCCACTTCACCCAAGTGACTCAAACTCAAACACATTGACATATCACATACTCTTCCTCATGCCAATTTTCAACAACACCAATTCTATTAAATCATCATTGTACACAATCAATATCATACTCACCATCAATATGGTTCCACCCACAATTCAACCGTAATCAATCATCAAGCATATATCACAACATGCATATTTCTCATACATCATACCATCAAGGCATCAAGAATCATCATCACATATATGACCACATCATATATCTCAATCATTCAACAACATCAACCATTCAATGCCTATCTTAGGGCATCTAGCCTAAGTATTTCCTACCACATTACGTATTAGATACGAGAAACCAAAACCATACCTTAGCCGATTTCCCAAGCTCAACCGGAGCACTTCCAAACCACTTTTCCTCAAGCTCTCAAGGCCTCAACACCTCCAAGAACAGATTTTTTACCACCAAATCCCTTTTCAAGCTTTTCAATATCACTAATCAAGCTCCAATATTCACACATACACAACCTAAGCCACAATCATCATACCCATACACAACATCTCAATACCCAAACATCATAGAACAACAAATTACACTAGGGTTAAGAATCTTACCACACCCAAGGTTCAAGGGGACAAGATTAACCTTCTCTTTCAAGAGAGTTGGGTCCTATAACATCAAAGAGCCTAAAATATCAACATTTTTGCTCATGAAACTCGAAATCAAAGCTAGAAATTCGAAGAGCAAAACGTGACTTACCTCATAATTAATTGTATGGCTTTTGTAGAGCTCTCCGCGGTGAACGCGTGGCCGTAAACGGTGCGGCAATCGGAGCTCTAGATCAAAAGTTATGGTGGTTTGAAGATCAAGGGAGAGATAGAACTTGAGAGAGAGTTCTTCCCTCTTGTGCCTCCAATTTCAGCATGTAAGAGTGTTATGTGAGGAGAGAGAGTGCTGAAAACTAGGGTTTTGGTTTAGTTTAGTTGGGCCAAGGGTCCACTTTGGGTCCGGTTGGCCCGGTTTGGCCCGTTCGGTCCAATCTTGGTCTGAATTCTATAAAATTGGTACCGAAATTCTCGTCTCAATCTCCTCTATCACATTTAGCCATAAAAATCACATTTTAGGCTTTCTAGAATAATTTCTCATTTATGGGTTAATTAGCCGTTAATTAACTGAGTCTTACATTCTACCCACCTAACTGGGAATTTTGCCCACAAAATTCAAATGCAATTACCTGAGAATAGGTGCGGATAATCCGTTCGCATCTCCGACTCAAGTTTCCAAGTGTGTTCCTCAACACTGCCTCGACCCCATGCCACTTTGACTAATAAAACCTCTTTTCCACGTAACCATTTGATATTAGTATCATCAATTCTAACAGGAGCCACTGGAAGCGTCAAATCTTCTCTTAACTAAACCGATTCAGGTTCCAACACATGGCTAGCATCAGGAGTGTACTTCCGAAGCTGTGACACGTGAAACACGTCTTGCAGGTTCGAAAGATGCGGTGGTAGAGCCATCCGATACGCCACCGGTCCAATCCTCGCCAGATCTAAAATGGACCAATGTATCTAAGATTCAACTTCTTTGCTTTAATCGCCATACCTACTCCCGTGCTCGGAGTAACCTTAAGGAAGACATGGTCTCCTTCCTCAAATTCTAAGGGCTTTCGCCTCTGATCGGCATAACTCTTTTGACGACTCTGCATCGTAAGTATCCTATCTCGGATTTTCTTGACTTGTTTAGTGGTCTCAGCTATCATCTCCGGCCCCAACAAGCCTTTCTCTCCAGCTTCATACCAACATAGCGGAGATTGACATTTCCTCCCATACAAGGCCTCATACGGAGCCATTCCGATGCTCGCATGGTAACTATTATTGTATGCAAACTCCATTAATGGCATATACCGATCCCAGTTCGCCGGTTGGTCCAAAACACAAGCTCTCAACATATCCTCTAGTGTTTGGATCGTCCTCTCAGATTGACCATCTGTTTGAAGATGGTAAGCCGTGCTCAAGCTTAGTCGGATTCCAAAAGCTTTCTGAAATGCACCCCAAAACCTTGAAGTGAAACGAGGATCTCTATCAGAGATTATAGTAGCAGGCATACCATGAAGTCTCACAATCTCGTTTATGTATAACCGTGCTAGCTCCTCAAGGGTGTAAGTCATACGAATGGGTAAAAAGTGAGCTGACTTCGTCAGTCGGTCCACAATCACCCAGATAGCATCAAAACCAGCCCTAGTCCTTGGCAATCCTGACACAAAGTCCATTGCAATACTTTCCCACTTCCATTGTGGAATCTCTAGAGGTTGCAACATCCCGGCAGGTCTTTGATGTTCAATCTTTACCTTTTGACAAGTTAAGCACCTTGAAACATATTCCGCCACATCATTCTTCATACCCGGCCACCAAAACATCGCCTTTAAATCATGGTACATCTTAGTACTTCCCGGGTGAATGGAGAATCCACTTTTGTGTGCCTCCTTTAAGATATCCTGCCTCAAAGTGCCAACATCCGACACAATGATTCTACCCTTGAATCTCCATAACCCATCTTTTTCTTCCGACACTCTCCACTGTTTCCCTTGCTCAATAGCTGGTAACACCTTCCATAATGCTTCACCATTTTGATGAGCCTTTAGGAGTTCGGACTTAAAGTCACTTGAGATTTCTAATCGGCTCAAACACAAAGTTCCGGATACTTCTCGAGTACCAATTTTCAGACTCTCGAATCCCTTGAGCAACTTCTCCTCTTAAAGTATCATCCAAGCCGCATATAGCGACTTCTGACTTAACGCATCCGCCACTACATTCGCCTTTCCCGGATGGTAATTTCAACTCAAAGTCGTAGTCTTTCAATAATTCCATCCACCTCCTCTGCCTCATATTAAGCTCTTTCTGATCAAAGAGATATTTCAAGCTCTTATGATCAGAGAAAACTTGGAACTTAATCCCATAGAGGTAATGCCTCCACACCTTCAAGGCAAACACAACTGCAGCAAGCTCCAAATCGTGTGTAGGGTAACTAACTTCATGAGGTCTCAACTGTCGTGAGGCATACACCACCACATTATGATGCTGCATCAACACGCACCCTAGACCCTTTAATGAGGCATCACAGTACACCTCAAAAGGCTCGTTCGGCTCAGGTAACACTAACACAGGTGCAGTGGTCAACTTTTTCTTCAATGTCTGAAAGCTCTTCTCGCATTCAGGAGTCTAAACAAATGGAGTGTCTTTGCGGGTTAACTTTGTCATTGGCAAAGCTATCTGTGAAAAGCCCTTGATAAACCTTCGATAATAGCCAGCTAAGCCCAGAAAACTCCTTATCTCCATTACGGTGGTTGGTTGCTTCCAATCCATCACAGCCTCCACCTTAGTTGGATCTACGGCTATTCCCTTCTTACTCACCACGTGGCCCAAAAACTTCACCTCACTCTTCCAAAACTCACACTTAGACAGTTTTTCATAGAGTTTCTTCTCCTTTAAAATCTGTAACACGGTCCTCAAGTGTTCCGCATGCTCTTCCTCAGTCTTGGAATAAATCAGTATGTCATCAATGAAGACAACAACGAATTTATCCAAAAATGAACGGAAAACTCTATTCATGTAATCCATAAACACTGCAGGAGCGTTCGTCAATCCAAAAGACATCACAGTGTACTCGTAATGACCATAACGAGTCCTAAAAGCGGTCGTAGGGATATCCTCACCCCTCACCCTTATCTGGTGATAACCAGATCACAAATCGATCTTGGAGAAAACTCCAGCTCCTTGTAACTGATCCATGAGATCATCAATTCTCGGTAATGGGTACTTATTCTTTATTGTGACCTTGTTTAGCTGCCTGTAATCCACACAGAGCTGCATACTCCCATCTTTCTTCTTTACCAGTAGCACTGGCGCACCCCACGGAAAGACACTTGGTCGTATAAAATTCTTTTCCAACAAATCCTCTAACTGAGACTTTAGCTCGTCCATCTCCAACGGTGACATCCTATAAGGAGCACTTGAGATTGGTCCCGCCCCAGGCACCAATTCAATAGCAAACTCGACCTCTCGGTTAGGTGGAAACTCGTCAATATCATCGGGAAACACTTCCGGAAACTCACACACAACCGAATCTGCTCCAACCTTTGATCATCACCGAAACACCCGCAGTTAACAACAGGATACCTAGACATTCGGTTCCGAAACAGTTTACCATCATCGAATTCAAGTAATAATTATTTACCACGACCGGCCCTTCTGTATCCTCCGGCATAAAGTACACCGACTTTGTAGAACAATCAAGCAGGACATGGTTCTCATATAACCAGTCCAATCCCAAGATAAGATCAAGACCGATCATCGACAAGCAGACTAAATTATGAACAAAATCACGCTGCTTGAACCTAAAGGAAACTTTTTGGGCATCCTAGCCTAGTTACCATGGGCTTCATAGGTAGCATTGTACACTTTTAGGTCATAACCTAAGGTTACAATCTTCAATCCTAACTGATGGGCTTTCTCAAATGCAATGAATGAATGCGATGCTCCCGAATCAAATAAAGCATTTAAAGTTTGACCAGCCATTTCACAGTTACCTCGAATAAGTGTTTCGGATCCCCCGACACCTATAGCTGAGGTGGTGAACACCCGACCAGTCTGTTGTGCTTTTCCAACACCTCGTTTCTGCTTCTCTGGACAGTTTGGGACCTTATGTCCTGCCTTACCACAGTAATAGCACAAACCCCATCCGGCCATGCACAGGGCTCCCAGATGGTGACTTCCACACCTAGCACAAGCTTGCTCATTCTGAGGTTGCTTTCCATACCTTTTCCTTTGGTAGTTGTTGTTGTTGGGCCTCCTAAAAGAACTTCCCCACTTGAAAGGTGGACCTCTAGGTGCAAAGCTCTTCCCACGGTTCTGTGGGGATGGTCCCTTGTGACTTCCTCTCTCAGCGGCTGCCTTCTTCACACACTCCTCAGCAACCCTACACTTGTTTACCATCACAGAAAAAGTTCTGACCTTTATTGGTCCCTGAGCTCTATTTCCGTCGTTGCCACGATTGTTCATCTGTTGCACAAGAGCTTCAGCAGTGGCTTGCATCGCAGCAGCCATGTTCTCCAACGTAGTCATAAGGTTCACCGGGTTATTAGGGTTAACCTCCGGTGCACGAGCATTAGTACGACCTCTACCACGACCTCTACCATGGCCTCTACCGCATCCATGAGGCACCATCTGGTTCCTATACACACCAAACAATTGATATTAAGTTGATCAGTCTCAATATCGGAAGTTTAGTGCTTCAAAGTCCCAAATGCATGCTCATGAACGTTTATGCCAATTATATCAAGCAGATATACTAATAGCACATAACACACATACAGAGAATGCACAGAAGCATAGTCAGTCTGTCCCTCAGGCTCTACAGGAATGAACTGCTCTGATACCATAATGTAACACCCTACCATACAGAGTCTTATGCTTAAGTCATAATTCAGAGATGGCAAGGTATTACGACCTCTAAAATAAAAATTTTGTACATATAGTAGTATGAATGATTGATTATAACTAGAAGCCTTTGTAGAAAAAGGGGGTAAACAAAAAATCGTAACTCGAAAGTGTAACACTCCGATCGATAACGTAACGAACAAGGATAACCAACGCGTGATTATATATATACAAAGGAGTGTCAAAAACAAGAATATCAATCACAGTTTGTATTATTTAATGGAGATAAAAGTATCTAAGCAAAACATATAAACCAAAACAGAGTCCCGAGAACAAAGGATCTTCGCTAATCTAGAAGTCTCTAGTATGCCTCAGCGAGAAGCCTCACGTCCTGCATCTGAAAACCACAAAATCCGCATGGGTGAGAACCAGAGGTTCCCAACATGGTAACAGCTTCCACATATATAATATATAATAATAGAGGAAAGCCGAAGGCAATCCTAGAACTTCCTCCAGATAATTCAAAACTTATAAACAAGCTAAACCATAAAGGGTATCTGACTAAAGATCCTTCAGTCTAGCTAATACTTCCATTTCCAATTCCTTCAGACCTCCCAACCACCAGCAGGAGTATAATATAGCAAACACAGTTATATCAGACAAGAAATATACAAATAGGAACAAGTAAGGCACTTAGACAAATAGAAAATAATATGTAGTCAAATAGGCAATCTCAATCAATTCACATAGTATGCATATGATGAATTCCTGTCCCTAATGGCTGATGATATCATCTGTCGGTTATAGAGCCAACCCGACAAGTCCTGGTAGCTAACCATTAGACTGTCCCTCTGTCGTGTCTCCCCAACTCGAGTTATACTCAATATAAATTTGATCATAATCATGATCCATATCCATCACCCTCACTGGTGAATATTTATGGGGGTGAGCTCATCCGGGGCTTTCACAGTGCCTGGCCACCCTGACGACATAGGGTCAAAAGAGCTTCGAGTTTCAACCTGGAGCACGTGGTGGCTAGCCACTGCTTTCTCCCAGGGAAACTCTCATCACCGATAGTGGAAGTGCCACATTCACAATTCATTCAACAGCATATATGCATTTATTCTTAGCCATAATCATGGCTCCGCCGTAACACGGCAATAATTCAGCCATCTGGCTCACGGTTAAATCCATAACCAGCCATTTCATTAACAATTACGGCCTTTCGGCCCATGGCATAACAAGCACTTCCACCGCCATCCTCTGCCTCTCACATAATCATCTTTGATCCTCATTGATCATTCATTTTTTCCTTGCTTCACTCGCAAGTTACCACAATTCCTAGCTCCTTTTCTCATTGCTAGGCATATCATAATAATTTAAGACACAAGTGGTGAGATCGAAGGCTTAGAAGTATGAAATTTGGCTTTTAAAACTCAAAAATCAACTTTGGGATGAAAACAGGGCCATGCGTACGAGCACTCCACGCGCACGCGTGGATGGCCACAAAACTCATCAACGCGTATGCGTCATGCACACTAATGCGTGGATTGAAAAATAGCCAAGTGACGCGCACGCGTCAGCCACGCGTACGCGTGGGTGCTCTCGTGCCCCAGGCACAAATCTGGCACAGTTCTGGCAGAACTCTCTGGAAAATGGCTGGACATTGAGTGCAACACATCGGCGCGCCCGCGCACACCACGCGCACGCGTGGATGGCGCTTTCTGAAAGAACGGCGCGTACGCGCCAAGTGCGCCTAAGCACGAGGGGTCTTTCTGCTAAAAATTTTCTAAGTTAAAAGTTACAGAATTCACAGATTCGACCCCCAATCTTCCGACGGACATAACTTTCTCATTTTAAATCGTTTTTTGCCCGTTCTTCGAACGGCATGGACATCCCGGATCCAATTTCATTTCTAAATAGAATGGGCACAAAACGAAGATCCGTAGCCCAAGTTATGTCCCGTCAAAGTATGCCCAAAAACCATGTTTTTCATACAAATCACAAAGTGCCATTTGCAAAACAAACCATTTTCAACTCTTTTCAAAATCAATCAAAACATGCCAATTTCATCCCTTTTCTTTGAAATCAATCAAAATATATCAAATTCAACATCAAGCCTCGTCAACTCACACATTGAGACTTTACCACATTTCACCAAAATCACTATCCCATCATTTTAACCCATTTCACCCAAGTGGCTCAAACTCAAACACATTGACATATCACATACTCTTCCTCATGCCAATTTTCAACAACACCAATTCTATTAAATCATCATTGTACACAATCAATATCATACTAACCATCAACATGGTTCCACCCACAATTCAACCATAATCAATCATCAAGCATATATCACAACATGCATATTTCTCATACATCATACCATCAAGGCATCAAGAATCATCATCACATATATGACCACATCATATATCTCAATCATTCAACAACATCAACCATTCAATGCCTATCTTAGGGCCTCTAGCCTAAGTATTTCCTACCACATTACGTATTAGATACGAGAAACTGAAATCATACCTTAGCCGATTTCCTAAGCTCAACCGAAGCACTTCCAAACCACTTTTCCTCAAGCTCTCAAGGCCTCAACACCTCCAAGAACAGATTTTTTTACCACCAAATCCCTTTTCAAGCTTTTCAATATCACTAATCAAGCTTCAATATTCACACATACACAACCTAAGCCACAATCATCATACCCTTACACAACATCTTATTACCCAAACATCACAGAACAACAAATTACACTAGGGTTGAGAATCTTACCACACCCAAGGTCCAAGGAGACAAGATTAACCTTCTCTTTTAAGAGAGTTGGGTCCTATAACATCAAAGAGCTCAAAATCTCAACATTTTTGCTCATGAAACTCGAAATCAAAGCTGGAAATTCGAAGAGCAAAACGTAGCTTACCTCAAGATTAATTGTATGGGTTTTGTAGATCTCTCCGCGGTGAATGCGTGGCCACAAACGGTGCGGCAATCGGAGCTCTAGATCAAAAGTTTTGGTGGTTTGAAGATCAAGGGAGAGATAGAACTTGAGAGAGAGTTCTTCCCTCTTGTGCCTCCAATTTCAGCGTGTAAGAGTGTTATGTGAGGAGAGAGAGTGCTAAAAACTAGAGTTTTGGTTTAGTTTAGTTGGGCCAAGGGCCCACTTTGGGTCTGGTTGGCCCGGTTTGGCCCGTTTGGTCCAATCTTGGTCCGAATTCTATAAAATTGGTACCGAAATTCTCGTCTCAATCTCCTCTATCACATTTAGCCATAAAAATCACATTTTGGACTTTCTAAAATAAATTCTCATTTATGGATTAATTAGCAGTTAATTAACCGGTCTTACACAAAACAAATGGTTTGATTTGTTCTTAGAGCACATAAAAACTTTTGGTATTGTATGTTCTGGCGAATTGGTTATAAGGTGTCAAATGTCACTGCCAGAGTAACGTAATAAATAAGTATGTGGTTATGAAACTTTGGATGATCATCCATAATCAAGACATTAATTTCTTTTATCTTTCTTTTTTTATTATTGTTATAGAAGGAGATCGAGAAAGAAAAGAAGAAGAAGAAAAGATATAGACATAGAGACTAAACTCTTATTAACTCAAGTAGTATTGGATCAATTAACATGAAATTAGTTAGAAGAATAGAATTTGATCCATTTAATCAAGCTCGTGTTTTAGTGGTGTGGATCCTTTTGTTGTTGATAGCTATACTGGAGATGACTTAGAGATCATATTTGTGTTGTTGGTTTTAGTTTTTTTTAGATTATTGATTGATCTTATTTGCTCCATCTTGTTGTGTTAAGTTTTTGTTTTTAAAAGAAAAAAAAAATCAAGCTCGTGTTTTAGACTCAAGTCTTAATAATAATAAAAGTAAATTTTCACCATGAGACCTAAAGTTGGGCTCATAATTTTACAACAAATTTAAATATGACGAGATAAATTAGTAAATTTAATAAGAGACATAACTGTATATGTTGCCTAGGAGTTCGAGGTCCTATTATGGAATATTCACGTTAGTGACTATAAAACAAGGTTTTCATAGTCTAAGAAAAAGTAAATTAAAGGAAATTAAAGGTGCAACATAATTTGGAAACAATAATGACTAATTAGAAAATAAATAATGCTAAAGAGATAATAATATAAAATTATCTTATTTAACTTAATAATTATAATTATATATATAATTACATATTTAGTACACCTAAAATTATCTATTTATTTTAATAATAAATAAAAAATATAAAATAAAAAAAATTAATTCACTAAAAAATATTAAAAGATGCATATTATGTCTGTATATAATTCTCAAACTATGGCCGTAAGCCTATTCTAAAAACCATGCATCAAAGTTTGACGTACTAATTAAACTAATAGTATAATATATGGGACTTATAGGAGTATGATATAATATGAATTATATAAGCAGCGTGTAGGTGTGGGTCACATTTAAGAATGTATATGGGACCTCTCAATATCGATCCTGCATTTAGGAATATATTGCTTGTTGTTTCTTTCTTTCTTGTTCCCCTATTTGTTATATATATATGAGAAAAAACGCCGGCAATAAACTAATTCAACGATGACAGGCAAAGAAAATATCTCCATACTAACTACAAAAATTGTCTACGAGGAACCAAGTTTTTGCTTATTTTCCATTTTAGAAAAAGTTCAAAGCTTTTTATATGAACTTGGGTTTCAATATAGTTTCAAAAATATCTTTTGCACGAGAAGAGATGGTCTCAACTTAAATATTTTTCAAATTTAAAGATGAAAACAAATTAAATAAACGAGAGATAATATTAAAGGGATTCTTGGACAGTTACTTATTAGCCTGTAAAAAAATAGAAGAAAAAAGGAACGCAGAAAAACCAGAGAAAAATAACAGTGAGTAATGGATGAACTAATGTGTAAAAGAGTTGGTTACAAAACATAGCAATCAACCACTATATATAGCAGTGATATGCAGAGGTCAACAACTAATTATAACAGACTAACTCTTCACAGACTAACTACTCTCGACATTGATTAATTACATCTTTATCCTTGATACCTCCTCCCCTCAAACTCGAGCTAATTCTTGAAACTACTCGAAGTTTGCTTTTAAATAAACTTCACAAAACTTGCTGCTGATGACAAGGGCTTAGTTAAAAGATCAGCAACCTGATCTGTCCCATGTATGCATAATATGCACTGTCTTCTTCTGAAGTTTGCCTCTTATTAATTGAACCTCTCAGAAATGTTTGGTTTGATCATGCATGATGGGATTGGCGGTGAGAAGCACCCCCAAATTTTGGGACCGTAAATTTAACATAAAAATTTAATAATAATATTTATATCAAAATAAAATTTATAAATATAATTATTTTTTAAGTTGTTACTAATAAAATAATAAATAAATAATTCTACAGATAAAAAATATAAAATTGTTTATAATAGTATTCTTCAAGTTTTTAATGATTTAAAATCTTCAATAATTAAATTAGAACTAAACTTTTCAACAATTTTTTTTTCAATGTAAATAACCAAATTATTCACAAGAAAGTCGTCCTCATTTTGTTTCTTAACCTTGTCTTTATTATTTTCATTCCCAAAAATAATTGCTTTGTGGTAGCTGTAGAGAAGCAAAACAAAGCAAAGCGTGTTTTTATAATGAAAAGCAAAATAGCAACGCGTTTTGCATAATAAAAAGCAAAGTGGCAAGCAATGGGTTTTTATAGTATTTTTATAATAATGATTTTTATTTTTTATTTTGTTAGATAATCTTTTTTTTATTCTCATTTTTTTGTTAGATAATTTTTTTTGGTTAGATAATTTTTTGATTTGATTTGATTATTAGATGATTTTTTTATTTTTATCTTTTTTTGTCAAAAGAAAATCAAATCTAAAAATTTATCTAACAAATCAAAGTTGAATTGATGATATCGGTGTTGTCCAAAAAATAGGAAAATCGAAATTGAAGTGTTCTAGTGTGTAACAAAATCAAAATTGAAATAGGTACGGGGTAATAAGTTATACACACGTGGGTAATGATTTTTTTTATTTTAAATTTAACATTTTGGTATGTTGTGAAGTCAATAAAGGCTCACTCAACAAAAATTATTCACCAAAAATATGAGATGGGAATTGAACTTGAATACTTTAAGTTATAATAAAGCATCTAAGCCAGCTGAATTATTTTTTATTTTTCAAAGAATTACTACTAATTATTTTATAAAAAGTTTGGGGGGACTATGGCCCTTCCTTATGTGACTTAAGCTCCCCCACTGAGAAGCACAGTACTAAGATTGTCACAAAAAATTGTTGAAATAGTTAAGAGTTGAACTCCAAATTCCTGAAGCAAATTCTGCAGCCATGCAAGCTCTCCTTCACATGATGTTAAGCTTTAAAATTCTACTTCAGTAGATAATCTGCTAATTGTATACTGTTTCTTACATGACTAAAAAACCGAATTAGTGTAAAGATAAATGCAATAATCTAAAACTGACTTTCTGTCCTCAAGATTAGCAACCTAATTAGAGTCAGAAAAGTCATATAATCCGAAGTCTTCACACTTATGCAATAGCAATCCATTATCTTTTTGTCGCCTTTAGATACTTGAGAATCCTCTTAGCAACCTTCTAATGAGCTAATAGAGGATTGTGTTTGAATTGACTGATCTTAGCAATTGCAAAAGAAAGATCAGGTTTTGTTATAGTTAAACATTGTAATGAACCAACAACAATTCTAAATAATTTATGATCTTCAATAGTTTCAGAACTAGTAGACAATAGTTGTGAAGAACTAATCATAGGTGTTGGCATTGGACTAGCCTCTACCATGCCTAATTTATAAAATAAATCACTAATATACTTAGTCTAAGAAAGATATAATTGTCCTGAATTAGTTTTGTTCACCTCTATACCAAAAAATAATTCAATTGTCCAAGATCCTTTAGAGAGAAAACCTCATCCAATTATTTTATCATCAAATCTACTTCACATAAATTATTTTCTATGATAATAATATCATCAACATAGCATAGAACATATAACATAGTATCATTGGGATGTCCAATAAAGAGAGATGTATCAGATTTTGTATTTAGAAAGCCAAAAGAATATGGTGTAGAATTGAGTTTTGAAAACCACTCTCTATAAACTTGTTTAAGTCCAAATTTGCAAACATGAGTTTCAAATGACTTTTCAAAACATATGACATATAAATAACTTGATGAAGATCACCATTTAAAAAAGTATTGTTAAAATCAAACGGCTTAATAATCAAGTTTCTAGTAAGAGCAATACTCAAAATAATTCTAATTCTGATAGTATTACAAAAAAGGTGAAAGCCGTCAAATTTACCGACAGAATTCTTTGAAATATTCGACGGTATAAACGTTATTGATAATTATTTACTGACGGATTTTAGAAATTTAACGCTATTTTCTGACAGTAATTACTTCTAGAATGGCTATTTTTATTTGCTATTACCGTCGGAATGGTAAAGTTGGCATCGTTTTAAATTTTTCGCACCCTAATTATTGTAAAAAATTTCTCCTGAAAATTTCAAAGGTAATATTATGTGATAAAATATTATTAATAAAATAAATTATTACACCGTTAGATTTATCCATGCAAAATCTGACAGTAATATTTTTTAATAAAAAATATCTTTTGTTTAATATTTTTAATTATGATTATCATAATTATGATAACTAACATTCAAATTAAAAATCAACAAAAAGTAAATATGTTTCGTTAAAGAAAAAAAACTACAATATATTCCTAATGGATATTAAAGTCAAACTACAAAAAAAAACCCCACTAAATTCTACGGGTCCTCATAATCATCTTTGCTCTAGCACCTTTACTATCAGAATGTCACACTTCCGTCTGCGCCACTTTGATAACAAGAAGTATTATAATGACTTCATATACTTAATAATAAAATAGGAGCCTTTCATTCGAAATTGTATTGCTGTTCTCTTTAAAAACACAGAAATACTTTTTCTTGAAATCAATCAAGCATATACATATATACAAAACTTCTTATATAAGTAACTTATACATATTATGTACATACAAATCATACAGCTCCTATCCTTCTTATAAAATTATAATAATAAAGGCAAGGAAAATCTATCGCATATGTATACAAATAGAAATAGCATATCTAAGAATTAAACAAAAACTCCATGAGCTTCCTCGTCCGTCCTGAAAAGAAAAGTCTGTAGGGGGTGAAAATATCGTACTTGCTGGTTCTCAAAAGAGGGTTTAAGAATTGTTATAAGAAGATATTTTAAATAAAACTATTTTCAGTTGCAGTGATCGTCATTTCATTATGCAAATCTAAAACTCATATTTTTCTTAAAAAAAAATTTCACGTAAAATAACATTCCATACATTTCACCACTTACTAAGAAACCATTTTAAAAAACTTACCGCTGATCCTACCAATCACGGCCTCTGGCCCAAATCAAATCAACTCGGCCTCTGGCCCAAATCAAATCAACTCAGCCTCTGACCCAAATTAAATCAACTCAGTCTTTGGCCCAAAATCCAATCAACTCAGCCTTTGGCCCAAAATCAAATTAACTCGGCTCACGGCTTAATTCAAAACAAATCACCATCAAAATTCAATCATAAAATAGAATCAATCACATGCACAAACAATGCAAGACAAACACAATCAGAGAGCAATTACAGCAATTATAATAAATAACAATAGACAGAAATCATCAGATAAGAAAACCAAAACACTTAAGCACACCGAGACAAAGCAAAAAAATGCGACATGATGCATGTCTATTTATCCTACAGGCCATGAGCTCACGTGTTGGTTACTTTGCTAGAGTCCGACACATCTCGTAGCTAACCTGACATTGTCTCAGGGTTGCTGGTGCACGAAAATTACACTCACACTTTGTAATTCTGCACAACTAACCAGCAAGTGCACTGGGTCGTCAAAGTAATACCTTACACGAGTAAGGGTCGATCCCACGGAGATTGCCAGCTTGAAGCAAGCTATGGTTATCTTATTATTCTTAGTCAGGATATCAATAGTGGTTCTTAGTTTTAATTGCGAAAAGTAAAAGAGCATGAAATAAATACTTGTTATGCAGTAATAGAAAATAGGTTGGAGTTTTGGAGATGCTCTGTCGTCTGAATTTCTGCTTTCCTACTGTCTTCTTCTTCACGCACGCAGGTCTCCTCCCATGGCAAGCTGTATGTTGGTGGATCACCGTTGTCAATGGCTACCGGTTGTCCTCTCTATGAAAAAGGTCCATGTACATGGCTAATCATCTGTTGGTTCTCACTTGTGTTGAAATAGGATCCAGTGATCCTTTTGCGTCTGTCACTACGCCCAACGTTCGTGAGTTTGAAGCTCGTCACAGACATCCCCTCCCAGATCCTACTCGGAATACCACAGACAAGGTTTAGACTTTTCGGATATCAGGAATGCTGCCAATTGGTTCTAGCTTATACCACGAAGACTCTGGACTCACGGATTGAACGCTCTATTGTCAGGAGAGGCAGTCAAACTCGTGAACCAAAAACCCAAGAGATAAACATTCAATCTAAGGTAGAACGGAAGTGGTTGTCAAGCACGCGTTCATCGGTTGAGAATGGTGATGAGTGTCATGGATCATCACATTCATCATGTTGAAGTGTGAATGGATATCTTAGAATAGAAACAAGCGTGATTGAATAGAAAACAGAAATGATTGCATTAATTCATCGAGATACAACAGAGCTCCTCACCCCCAACCATGGGGTTTAGAGACTCATGCCGTAGAAGATACAAATTCAGATGTAAAATGTCATGAGGTACAAAATAAATCTCTAAAAGTAGTTTTTATACTCAACTAGTAACCTAGGTTTACAGAAAATGAATAAACTAAGATAAATAGTGCAGAAATCCACTTCCGGGGCCAACTTGGTGTGTGTTGGGGCTGAGCATTGAAGATTTCACGTGTAGAGGCCTTTTTTGGAGTTGAACGCCAGTTTGTAACTTGTTTCTGGCGTTTGACTCTAGCTTGCAACTTGTTTCTGGCGTTTAACGCCAGAATAGGGCAGAAAGCTAGCGTTGAACGCCAGTTTGCGTCATCTAAACTCGGGAAAAATATGGACTAATATATATTTTTGGAAAGCCCTAGATGTCTTCTTTCCAACGCAGTTGAGAACGTGCCGTTTGAGTTACTGTAGCTCCAAAAATTTCATTTCGAGTGCAGGGAGGTCAAAATCCAACAACATCAGCAGTCCTTTATCAGCCTCTGAATTAGATTTTTGCTTAGGTCCCTCAATTTCAGCCAGAAAATATCTGAAATCATAGAAAAAAACACAAACTCATAGAAAATTCCAAAAATGTGATTTTTGCATAAAAACTAATAAAAATATACTAAAAGTAGCTAGATCCTACTAAAAACTATATGAAAACACCCCCAAAAAGCGTATAAAATATCCGCTCATCACAACACCAAACTTAAACGGTTGCTTGTCCCCAAGCAACTAGATAAATAAAATAGGATAGAAAGAAAATGAAGAGGCAATTTCAGAGTTTTATATGAAGCTCAAATTCTAATTAGATGAGCGGGACTAGTATCTTTTTGCTTCTGAATAGTTTTGGCACCTCACTTCATCCTTTGAAGTTTAGAATGATTGGCATCCATAGGAACTCAGAATTCAGATAGTATTATTGATTCTCCTAGTTTAGTATGTTGATTCTTGAACACAGCTACTTTTATGAGTCTTGGTCGTGGCCCTAAGCACTTTGTCTTCCAGTATTACCACCGGATACATAAATGCCACAGACACATAACTGGGTGAACCTTTTCAGATTGTGACTCAGCTTTGCTAAAGCCCCCAATTATAGGTGTCCAGAGTTCTTAAGCACACTCTTTTGGATCATGACTTTAACCACTCAGTCTCAAGCTTTTCACTTGGACCTGCATGCCACAAGCACATGGTTAGGGACAGCTGGATTCAGCCGCTTAGGCCAGAATTTTATTCCTTTAGGCCCTCATCTCCATTGATGCTCAAAGTCTTGGATCCTTTTTACCCTTGCCTTTTGGTTTTAAGGGCTATTGGCTTTTTCTTTTTCTTTTACGTCATTTTTTTCTTTTTTTTCTGCAAGCTTTGTTCTTCACTGCTTTTTCTTGCTTCAAGAATCAATTTCATGATTTTTCAGATAATCAATAACATTTCTCTTGTTCATCATTCTCTCAAGAGCCTACAATTTTAACATTCATAAACTTCACTATCAGAATTATGCACTATTCAAGCATTCATTCAGAAGACAAAAAGTGTTGCCACCACATATAAATAATTTGAATTTTTCTTATTAAGAACTCGAACAAAAAAATTGCCTCCTTATTCTAAAAATATCTGCTATTTTATTCATGTTCAATGATGATGAGAAAAATAAATTATAGCTTACTTGGAGATGATAAAAATAAAAATAAAAATACTAATTACTACTACTCATATGACTCCTAAGATAGATTTCCAATAGCAGAAGTTATCACAGAATTAAGATTAGGACTTAACAACCTTTATTTTGGGAGGTGGATGCTCATTCCATTTGTGGGTTGTCTGGACCTTCAAGAGAAAGCTTCTGGCGCTTCAGCTCCTGTAGTTCACGCCCTTGCTTCTCCTGTTTCTTAAGCAGTTTGCATATCATACTATTTTGATTCTGCTGTTCTTCCTTAAGTTGATCCATAGTTTCTTGCAGCTTGGTGACAGATGCTTCTAGGCGGGTCTAGTAGTCAGTCTGAAGGATTTCTGGGAGGAACTCCTGTGTCCTCGTTTTGATGGAGTTTTCTTGTACTTCTTGTCCCTCCATTAACTTCTTGGTGATTGGATGTTCGACTGGGATGAACTCATTTACTCCTATCTTTACCCCAGCCTCTTTACATAGCAGAGAAATCAAGTTTGGGTAAGCCAATTTAACGTCCTTGGAGTTCTTATTTTCAATTGTGTAGAGCTCACAAGAAATTAGTTGATGAATCTCCACTTTGTTTCCTTGCATAATACAATGGATCATCACTGCTCTCTTGATAGTGACTTCGGAGTGGTTGCAGGTAGGCAGTATGGAACGCCCAATGAAATCCAGCCAGTCCCTAGCAACTGGTTTGAGATCCCCTCTCTTGAGTTGGTTTGGAACACCTTTTGTGCTGGTTGTCCACTTGGTTCTAGGGATGCATATATCCTCTAGAATTTGGTCTAAGCGCTTATCATCACACACCATTCTCCTATTAAAGGATTCTGGATCATCTTGTAGTTGAGGCAGCTTGAAGACCTCTCTTATTTTGTCAAGGTGGAAGTAAATTATCTTCCCTCTAACCATAGTTCAAAAGGTATAGAAAGCGGTTCCAGTCATTTTCTGCCTCTCTGTTTGTCACAGATTTGAGTAGAATTCTTGAACCATGTTTCTACCCACCTTTGTCTCAGGATTAGCTAGAATTTCCCAGCCTCTGTTTTGAATCTGCTCTTGGATCTCCGGATATTCATCTTCTTTTAGATCGAATTTAACTTCCGGGATCATTGACCTTAGACCCATTGTTTTATGGTAATGGTCCGAATGTTCCTTGGTTAAGAACCTCTCTTGATTCCAAAGTAATTTTGGATTATTCTCTTTTTTGCCTTTTGAAGTGGTTTGTTTTCCCTTAGGAGCCATGATCTTAGTGAGTCTTAGCTCAGTGATCACGTAAAACACACCAAACTTAGAGGTTTGCTTGTCCTCAAGCAAAAGAAAGGAAAGGAGAGGAGAAGGAGGAAAGCCAAATTCGAATTGTGGAGGAGAGGGGGTGGCCGAATTTTAATTTAAAAGGAAAGGGTGGGTTCAAAAATTTTTGAAAAAGATATGATAGAAGATATGATTTGTAAAAGATAAGTATGAAATGCAAAAGATGTAATTTTAAAATTGAAAAGATATGAGAGAATTTTGAAAAAGATAAAATTAAATTGGAAAAGATATTATGATGAGTTGAAAAAGATTTAAAAACATATTAAAATGATAGATGGGTTTTGCAAAAGATTTGAAAAGAAATAAAAAAGATATATGAGTTTTTTTTTAAAAAAGATTTGAAAAGAAGAAAAGATTTTTAGGATTAAGAGTTATTTTTGAAATTTAAAATTAAAAGATGAGGATTTGTAATATGTTTATGCAAGAAATTATGGATGAAAACATGAAAAAATAAAAAAAAATTGAGTTGGAAAACAAAACTACCTCCCTTCCATGTTCCTGGCATTAAACGCCCAGGAGTTGCTTGTTTTGGGCGTTTAACACCCATTTGATGCTTGTTTTGGGCGTTTAACGCCTAGCCAGGTACCCTGGCTGGCATTAAATACCAAAAAATATTTATCACTAGGCGTTTTTCTAAACGCCCAGGATGCTGTAGCTCTGGCGTTAAATGCCTAGAATGGTGTCCATTCTGGCGTTTAACGCCCAAAAGTGCCTCTTACTGGCATTTTCGTGCCAATGAGCTTCTTTTCTCTACTCTCTGCTCTAAATCCTTCTGTAACTCTGTGAACTCCTGTAAATGAGAATTAGTTCTGATGATAATTTATTAAACTCCTATAATTATTATTTAAATAACAAATAAACTATAGTAATGGCTGGGTTGCCTCCTAGCAAGCGCTTCTTTATTTTCTTTAGCTGGACCTTACTGAGCTTTAATCTAGTCTCAGTTTTGAGCATTCTTGCTCAAAATTGCTTTCAAGATAATGTTTGACTCTCTGTCCATTAACAATGAACTTTTTGCCAGAATCAATATCCTGAAGCTCAACATATCCATATGGTGACACACCTGTAATCACATATGATCCTCTCCACCGGGATTTTAGTTTCCCAGGGAATAGCCTGAGCCTAGAGTTAAACAGTAGAATCTTTTGTCCTGCCTCAAAGACTCTGGATGATAGGTTCTTATCATGCCATCTCTTTGCTTTCTCCTTGTAAATTTTGGCATTTTCAAAAGCATTGAGTCTGAATTCCTCTAGCTCATTCAGCTGGAGCAATCTTTTCTCTCCAGCTAATTTGGCATCAAGGTTTAGGAATCTGGTTGCCCAGTAGGCTTTATGCTCCAGTTCCATGGGCAAGTGACAGGCCTTCCCATATATAAGCTGGTATGGAGAGGTTCCTATAGGAGTCTTGAATGCTGTTCTGTATGCCCATAGAGCATTATCCAAGCTCTTTGCCCAATCCTTTCTACGGGCAATTACAGTCTGTTCGAGGATTTTCTTTAGTTCTCTATTAGAGACTTCAGCTTGCCCATTTGTCTATGGATGATATGGAGTTGCCACCTTGTGGCTAATTCCATATCGGACCATAGCAGAGTAAAGCTGTTTATTGCAGAAATGAGTGCCTCAATTACTGATTAGTATTCTAGGGACACCAAATCTGCTAAAGATATGTTTTTGGAGGAACTTCAGCACTATCTTAGTATCATTAGTGGGTGTTGCAATGGCCTCCACCCATTTAGATACATAGTCTACTGCCACCAGAATATAAGTGTTTGAGTATGATGGTGGGAAAGACCCCATGAAGTTAATACCCCATACATCAAACAACTCAATCTCTAAGATCCCTTGTTAAGGCATGGCATAACCATGAGGCAAATTACCAGCTCTCTGGCAACTGTCACAGTTACGTACAAACTCTCGAGAGTCTCTATAGAGTGTAGGGCAGTAGAAACCACATTGGAGGACTTTCATGGCTGTTCGCTCATCTCCGAAATGTCCTCCATATTGTGATCCATGGCAATGCCATAGGATCTTCTGTGCCTCTTCTCTAGGCACGCATCTACGGATTATTCCATCTGCGTATCTCTTAAAGAGATATGGCTCATCCCACAGGTAGTACTTTGCATCGGAAAGTAATTTTTTCTTTTGCTGCCTACTGTACTCCCTGGGAATGAATCTTGCAGCTTTATAGTTTGCAATGTTTACAAACCATGGCACTTCCTGAATGGCTAAGAGTTGCTCATCCGAAAAGGTTTCAGAGATCTCAGTGGAGGGGAGGGACACTCCTGCCACTGGTTCTATCCGGGACAAGTGATCAGCTACTTAGTTCTCTGTCCTTTTTCTGTCTCTTATTTCAATATCAAACTCTTACAGAAGCAACACCATCTTATGAGCCTGGGTTTTGAATCCTGCTTTGTGAGTAGATATTTAAGAGCAGCATGGTCAGTGTACACAATCACTTTTGATCCTACTAAATAGGATCTAAACTTGTCAATGGCGTAAACCACTGCAAGTAGTTCTTTTTCTGTGGTTGTGTAATTCTTCTGTGCGTCATTTAGAACACGGATGGCATAGTAAATGACATGCAGAAGCTTGTTGTGCCTTTGTCCTAATACTGCACCAATAGCATGGTCATTGGCATCACACATTAGTTCGAATGGTAATGTCCAGTCTGGTGTAGAAATGACAGGTGCTGTGACCAACTTAGCCTTCAGAGTTTCAATGGCCTGCAGACACTTTGAGTCAAAGATAAATGGTGTGTCAGTAGCTAGCAGGTTGCTTAGGGGTTTTGCAATTTTTGAAAAATCCTTTATAAACCTCCTATAGAATCCTGCATGTCCAAAAAAGCTTTTGATCGCTTTAACATTAGTAGGTGGTGGTAGTTTTTCAATTACCTCTACCTTAGCTTGATCCACCTCTATCCTTTTGTTCGAAATTTTGTGTCCAAGGACAATTCCTTCAGTCACCATAAAGTGACGTTTATCCCAGTTTAAAACCAGGTTGGTCTCTTGGCACCTTTTCAGAACAAGTACTAGATGGTCAAGACAGGAACTGAATGAGTCTCCAAATACTGAGAAGTCGTCTATGAAGACCTCCAGAAACGTTTCCACCATATCAGAGAAAATAGAGAGCATACACATCTGAAAGGTTGCAGGTGCATTACATAGACCAAATGGCATCCTTCTGTAGGAAAATACTCCAGATGGACATGTGAATGCTGTTTTCTCTTGATCCTGGGGATCTACTGTAATTTGGTTGTAGCCTGAGTAGCCATCCAGAAAGCAGTAATAGTCATGACCTGCTAGCCTTTCTAGTACTTGGTCTATGAATGGTAAAGGAAAATGATCATTTCTGGTGGCTGTATTGAGTCTTCTGTAATCAATACACATATGCCACCCTGTAATTGTTCTTGTAGGAACCAGTTCATTTTTTCATTATAAACCACTGTCATGCCTCCCTTTTTGGGTACAACTTGGACAAGGCTCACCCAGGGGCTATTAGAAATAGGATAAATAATCCCAGCCTCTAGTAATTTAGTGACCTCTTTCTGCACCACCTCCTTCATGGTTGGATTCAGCCGTCTTTGTGGTTGAACCACTGGTTTGGCATTATCCTCTAGTAGGATCTTGTGCATGCATCTGGCTGGGCTAATGCCCTTAAGATCACTAATGGACCACCCAAGAGCTGTCTTGTGTGTTCTTAGCACCTGAATTAGTGCTTTCTCTTCCTGTGGCTCTAAGGCAGAGCTTATGATCACATGAAAAGTTTTAACTTCTCCCAGAAATGCATATTTTAGGGATGGTGGTAGTGGTTTGAGTTCGGGTTTAGGAGGTTTCTCCTCTTCCTACGGAGTTTTCAGAGGTTCTTTTATTTCCTCTGGTACCTTTTGATCAGGCTGAACATCTTTACAGATGTCCTTTAGCTCTGATTCGAGACTCTCAGCCATACTGATCTCTTTTTTCAGAGAGTCAATAATATCAAGTCTCATGTAGTCCTTTGATGTGTCTGGATGCTTCATTACTTCAACAACATTCAGCCTAAACTCATCCTCATTGACTCTCAGGCCACTTCCCCTTTTTGGATATCAATGAGGGTTCGTCCAGTTGCTAGGAAAGGTGTTCCTAGAATGAGGGTTGCACTCTTGTGCTCCTCCATTTCCAGCACTACAAAGTCAGTGAGAAAGGTAAATGGCCCAACTGTGACAATCATATCCTCAATTACGACTGATGGGTATTTAATGGAGCCATCAACAAGTTGAAGACAAATCCGGGTTGGTTTGACCTCTTCAGTCAACCCAAGCTTTCTGATAGTGGATGTGGGGATTAGGTTGATACTTGTCCCAAGATCACATAGAGCTGTCTTGGTATAGGTACCCTCTAATGTGCATGGTATCATAAAGCTTCCAGGATCCTTAAGCTTCTCTGGTAAGCTCTTTAAAATGATTGCACTGCATTCTTCAGTGAGAAAAACTTTTTCAGTTTCTCTCCAATCCTTTTTATGACTTAAGATCTCTTTCATGAACTTAGCATAAGAGGGTATTTGCTCAAGTGCCTCTGCAAACGAAATCTTGATTTCAAGAGTCCTGAGATAGTCCGTAAAGCGGGCAAATTATTTATCCTTTTCCGCTTGGCGGAGTTTCTGAAGATAAGGTATTTTGGCTTTGTATTCTTCAACCTTGGTTGCTGTAGGTTTATCTCCTATAGAGGTGGGTTGAGAAGCCTTCTTGAGGGAGTTATTATCAGCACTTGCAAGTGTCTGACCCCTCATAGGCGTTTGAACGCCAGGATTGGGGGCTGGATTGGCGTTTAACGCCATATTCCCTCCCTTTTCTGGCGTTTGAACGCCAGAGCTGAACATGGGTTGGGCATTTAACGCCAATTTTTCTCCCTTTCTGGCGTTTGAATGCCAGAACTGGGCATCCACTACTGTTTAACGCCAATTTTCACCCTTTTCTGGTGTTTGAATGCCAGAATCATTCCTCTCTGGGCTCTTACTGTCCTCAGAGGGATTTTGGGTAGCAGTCTGCTCATCCTCTATTATTTGTTCTTTTCTTGGCTTTCTGCTGCTTTGAGCTGATGTATTCAATGTTTTTTCACTCCTTAATTGAATTGCTTGGCACTCTTTTGTTATCTATTTTGATAACTGCTGTCTTGTCTGGTCAAGTTGTGCTTCCATGTTCCTGTTAGCATCCTTATTGTCTTGTAACATCTCTTTAAATTCTGCCAACTGTTCTGTCAGATAACATAATTGTTGATTAATTTCAGCAACATGTTCTAGAGGACTAAGTTCAGTGGATACTGCCTTAGCCTCTTCTTTTATGGAGGACTCACTACTTAAGTTCAGATGCTGATTTTTAACAACTGTATCAATGAGCTCTTGAGCCTCTTCAATTATTTTTCTCAGGCGTATAGATCCACCAGCTGAGTGGTCTAGAGATATCTGAGCTTTTGCTGTAAGTCCGTAGTAGAAGATGTCTAACTGCACCCATTCTAAAAACATTTCAGAGGGGCATTTTCTTAGCATCTCTCTGTACCTCTCCCAGGCGTTGTAAAGGGATTCGTTATCCTCTTGTTTACCTTGGATGTCCAGCCTTAGCTGTGTCATCCTCTTAGGAGGGAAATATTGATTCAGGAATTTTTCTGACAACTGTTTCCATGTTCTTATGCTAGCTTTAAGTTGGTTATTTAACCACCTCTTAGCTTGGTCTTTTACAGCAAATGGAAACAGTAATAATCTGAAGACATCCTGATCTACTTCCTTATCATGTACTGTGTCAGCAATTTCTAAGAACTATGCCAGAAACTCAGTAGGTTCTTCCTGTGGAAGACCGGAATACTGGCAATTTTGTTGTACCATGATAATGAGTTGAGGATTCAACTGAAAACTACTGACTCCGATGGAGGGTATACAGATACTACTCCCATATGAAGTAGTAGTGGGGTTAGCATATGACCCCAATGTCCTTCTGGACTATTCATTTTCACTTAGGTCTATGATGGAGAAAGGGAGATGATGTGGATTTGTTTTATTTATTTTATTATATTTATTTATTAAAAATTTTTTCGAAAGAATAAAATAAAATAAAAAAACTAAAATAAAAAAAAGATTTGAAAATATTTTATGAGGATTTTCGAAAAAGTGAGGAGAGAGAAAGTGGTTAGGATGTTTTTGAAAAAGATATGATTTTAAAAATCTTAAAAGGATATGATTTGAAAAATTTTGACCAAGTCAACCCAAGGGATTCGAAAATTATGAGAAATTAAAGGAAAAGATAATTTTTTATTTTTGAATTTTATTATAAAAGAGAAAAACACACAAAAGACACAAGACTTAAAATTTTTAGATCCAATGCTCCTTGTTTTCGAAAATTTTGGAGGGAAAACATCAAAGCACACCAAACTTAAAAATTTTAAGATCAAGTTATAAAGAAGACTCAACAACACTTTGAAGACTCACAAGAACAACTAGAACAAAAAGAAAGAACACCAAACTTAAAATTTTTAGAAAACCAAAATAAAATTTTCGAAAACTAAAGAAAAATTAATAGGAGAACACCAAACTTAAAATTTGGCACAAGATTTAATCAAAGAAAAATTATTTTTAAAAAGATTTTAGAAAGGAAGACTCAAAGGGGCAACTATTCCCAAGAAAATAGACACATTCAACAAATGCAAGGATTGAACAGATAAACTATTTTTTTAGATGACAAAAACACAAAGGACACCAAACTTAAAACATGCAACTATACTCAATGAGAAACTAACAATTAATAAAGAAAAATAATATTTTTGAAGAAAAATTTTTTTGAAAAGAAAGTAAAAGACTCTAAACCAAAAAGACAAATTTTTTCTAATCTAAGTAACAAAATAAACCGTCAGTTGTTCAAACTCGAACGATCCCCGGCAACGGTGCCAAAAACTTGGTGCACGAAAATTATACTCACACTTTGTAATTCCACACAACTAACCAGCAAATGCACTAGGTCGTCCAAGTAATACCTTACGTGAGTAAGGGTCGATCCCACGGAGATTGCCAGCTTGAAGCAAGCTATGGTTATCTTATTATTCTTAGTCATGATATCAATAGTGGTTCTTAGTTTTAATTGCGGAAAGTAAAAGAGCATGAAATAAATACTTGTTATGCAGTAATGGATAATAGGTTGGAGTTTTGGAGATGCTCTGTCGTCTGAATTTCTGCTTTCCTACTGTCTTCTTCTTCACGCACGCAGGTCTCCTCCCATGGCAAGCTGTATGTTGGTGGATCACCGTTGTCAATGGCTATCAGCCGTCCTCTCAGTGAAAAGGGTCCATGTAAATGGCTAATCATCTGTTGGTTCTCACTTGTGTTGGAATAGGATCCAGTGATCCTTTTGCGTCTGTCACTACGCCCAACATTCGTGAGTTTGAAGCTCGTCACAGACATCCCCTCCCAGATCCTACTCGAAATACCACAGACAAGGTTTAGACTTTTCGGATATCAGGAATGCTGCCAATTGGTTCTAGCTTATACCACGAAGACTCTGGACTCACGGATTGAACGCTCTATTGTCAAGAGAGGCAGTCAAACTCGTGAACCAGAAACCCAAGAGATAAACATTCAATCTAAGGTAGAACAGAAGTGGTTGTCAGGCACACATTCATCGGTTGAGAATGGTGATAAGTGTCACGGATCATCACATTCATCATGTTGAAGTGCGAATGGATATCTTAGAATAGAAACAAGTGTGATTGAATAGAAAACAGAAATGATTGCCTTAATTCATCGAGATACAACAGAGCTCCTCACCCCCAACCATGGGGTTTAGAGACTCTGCCGTAGAAGATACAAATTCAGATGTAAAATGTCATGAGGTACAAAATAAATCTCTAAAAGTAGTTTTTATACTCAACTAGAAACCTAGGTTTACAGAAAATGAGTAAACTAAGATAAATAGTGCAGAAATCCACTTCCGGGGCCCACTTGGTGTGTGTTGGGGCTGAGCATTGAAGCTTTCATGTGTAGAGGCCTTCTTTGGAGTTAAACACCAGTTTGTAACTTGTTTCTGGCGTTTAATTCTAGCTTGCAACTTGTTTCTGGCGTTTAACGCCAGAATAGGGCAGAAAGCTGGCATTGAATGCCAATTTGTGTCGTCTAAACTCGGGCAAAGTATGAACTATTATATATTGCTGAAAAGCCTGGATGTCTACTTTTCAAAGCGTTGGAGAGTGCGCCATTTGGGTTTTTATAGCTCCAAAAATTCCATTTCAAGTGCAGGGAAGTCAGAATCCAACAGCATCAGCAGTCTTTTATCAGCCTCTGAATCAGATTTTTGCTCAGGTCTCTCAATTTCAGTCAGAAAATACCTGAAATCACAGAAAAACACACAAACTCATAGCAAAGTTCAGAAATGTGATTTTTGCATAAAAACTAATAAAAATATACGAAAAAGTAGCTAGATCCTACTAAAAACTATATGAAAACACCCCCAAAAAGCGTATAAAATATCCGCTCATCAGTTGCACATCCCCAGGAGGAACATAAATGAAGGAAAGTGCCTTTCGACCTTCTTATAAAGGAATTATGAAGGAGAGTACCTTTTCACATCGAAGGAGTGTGCCTTTCCACCTTAAAACTAGAGAAAGATGTGGAAAAAAAATAATACAAAGGAGAGTGCCTTTCCACCTCTCCCACATCCATACCACGACAAGAGAGGGAATCCCTGATGAGGGAAAAATGATTCCATACAAACTCATCGGCAAGTGTACCGGGTCGCATCAAGTAGTAATAACTCACAAGAATGAGGTCGATCCCACAGAGAATGATGGATTGAGCAACTTTATTTAGGTGATGAATTTAGTTAAGCAAATATTTGATGATTTGAGTGAAACTTGATTAACATATGTAAAATTGCAAGAAAATAAAAGGGAGAAGGTAAATTGACAAAATCTTAAAGTGCAGAAGAGGTAAATTGCAGAAACTTAAAGTACAAGAAAGTAAACACGCTAAAACTTAAACTACAAGAAAGGTAAATAACTGAAACTTAAAGTGCAAGAAATATAAATTACTGAATCTAAATTGCTCGGAAACTTAAATTGCACGAAGAATAAAGGGATTTGGGTAATGGGATTAAAAACAAAGCTGGAAAATGTAAAGTGCAGTAAATTAAAGAAGTATGAGATGAAGAGAAATTGCAGAAGAACCAAAACAGAAATGAAAAATTGCAGAAAAATAAAAACAACAAGAAAGCTTAGCTCAATTATGAAATCTTAAAAGAGAAATTGACAATTGCAAAAGAGTAACAAGAACAGAAAGTAAATCTAGATCTAAATTACTCTCTTGACCAAACAGTAAAGAAGAAATTGTAGAAGAATTAAAATGAAAATAGAAAAGAAAGTTAAGATCCAATTTCCAATTCTTAGAACTATAAAGAAGAAAAGTAAAAGATGATTCTCAGATGAAGAATTTCAGTGGAGTTCTTCAATCTGAGTTCCAAAACCCAAAACAGAAAATAGAAGTTGCAGAAGAAAGAAAATGAACAAAGAAAACTTAGATATGATCCCAATTTCCCCAAATTCTTCAATTCTAAAAAGAAAATTTCAAGAGAATAAAACGAGCTCTCTTCTGAATCAAACTTGCTCCTATTTATACACTTTCTATTTCAGTCTTCAAAAATTGGAGTTGGCTTTTTAATTTGGCCTTGAATGAAAGTGGGTCAGTGGTGCTTGGCTTGGTTCAAGTGGACCAGGATGCATTTGGTGCTCCCAGTGGAGCGCTCCGTTGGCTAAATGAGCACCCCGTTCACTCTACTCGCGTGCTTCCTCACGTGCGCAAGTTTTTCTCTAGCGCTCCCTTACTAAGCGCTCAGTTGCTTTGTCGAGCCCTGCACCTTGTGGGCTTCCTTGGTTGAGCGCTTCTCCTAGCACTCCCTTAATGAGCGCTACGCTCAAATTTTGAGCGCTACTCTTTGGCTGATTGCTTGGGTGTGCAAGTTTTCTTCATGGGCGCTCTCCTAGTGAGCGCTACGTTGAGTATTTGAGCGCTGGATGGCACGAGCTTCCCCTCTCCAACCTTAAAAACACGAAAACGTTGAGAAAGTGAATGTGGCGCTCACTTCCAAAGTGAACGCTAGCTGTTTGTGTTCCTGAGCGTGGCATTCTCTATTTGAACGTAACGCTTCCCAGATTGCTTCCCCTTTTTCTTCACCTACAAGCAACCAAACAACCAATCAAAGTCTCACCAAAATCACAAAGTCTTTGCATCATTCATGAGATCAATTAATTCTAGCATAAAACCTATGATTTTGTGTAAAATAAATGATGTTTGATTGATTCAAAATAATCATGAAAATCTACTCCAATCACTTATTTATTGTGCAAGAAAGTGCATAAAACCTAATGAAACAAGTGAAAAATGCTTGTAGAACTAGCATAAGATGATTTGTCATCAATCCCTCATCCTCAACTTGCCAAATCCGTGAGTGGGACAAAACTACTGCCCTCACAACATCAACCATACTCACATTTCAATCTCAAACACGCAAGCGGGATAATACCACCGTCCTTGCCAATCACATTTCAATAATATTCAAAATCAAAATCAAACTCAATTCATAATCACTTTATCAAAATTTCCCAAAAGACTCAAAACATAATTCTTTTCTTAAATAAATCAAATTCAAAACACAATACTTTTTTTCATAAATAAAGCTCCAAAACATACATCATTTCTTTTCTTAATAATTCGAAATCAAATAATATAATTCTTGAATCCAAACTTTTTTAAATACACTTCAAATAAAATCTCCAATTTTTATAGAAATTTCGACAGCATCTCCTCTAAAACTCGGACTTCTGCCACTTCAAGGGTCCCAACCAAACCATCAATCTTTATCCAAAGCCAATCAACTGCAATAGCAAATCATTACAAAATTGAACCAATTCCAAAATTAAATCGCTTTCAAAATCAAATCATTTTCACACCTCAAATCATTTCCATTTCTCAAAATCATTTCCGATAAATCAACAAAACCAAGAAAACCACTTTTAATAATATTCATCCAAATCAATTTCCAATTCAATTTCTTATAAATGACCGTACACCAACCCAAAAAAATCAATATTTTAATCAAGCAATTAATTTCATTCGTCCAAAGAAATTCAATTCAATTCTTAAGGCTTACGAAAATCATAAAAATACATTTTTCGCATTAATATTGACTTATAACAATTCTTGAAAGTAAAATGAGTTTAAGAAATAACCCCTACCTCAACTCGTAGAAACCCTAAAAACCAAATGCATCTAAAAACCTTATTTCTCTTGTCCAGCAATAGCAGCAGAGAGCTTCGGTGGCAACACAGC
>NC_029772.3:53253501-53283742 GCF_000817695.3 Arachis duranensis | reverse complement strand
TGGTAGTGAAAGAAACCACCACACCTTCATCTCTTCTCCATCATGTCTCTTCTCCATCGCATCCACTCTCTATCTCGTCCGACTCTTCTTGCAGCAGCTCGATGGCGATGCTCTTCACGACTGCGGCTATGGAAGGTTCAGCGGCTCCCTCAGGCGACTTCTCCTGAACAAAAGTGACGTCAATGTGAAGAGTAGGAAGATACGAACACTTTCACCGGATTTGGTTTTTTATTAGAGTTACGGATTTAAAGAAACCGGGCTCGAAAGCTTTGAGTTCATGGAGATTTCTCGTTTCTCTTTCTCGGTTCTTTCTTTTTCTTTTTCTTGTATGGTTCGGTAAACACGAAGAGAGATTAATGATGATGCTTAATGATAAGTGATGATGTGTTTAATGAGGGGTTGGGTGTCGCGTGTTTAGACTGCTGAGTCAGTGATTCAAATTATAAATATCTTAAACGGATAACTATGAAAACTAGATATATTAAAACACAAGTAATAATATATAAGGATTAATATATATGAGTTACTAATATAAATGACATTAGTAACATAATGATAAAAGATATACGATGAAGTATTAGTAAAACTAAGTTCACCGAAGAGTATCGATATTTACTCATATCGGCGGATATCGAGCTCGATAATAATATCATTAACTAAACTCTATTTTTAAATTAAAAATATCTTTTACTTAAATTAATATATATAATTTTTATTATTTATAAATTACTAAATTATAGTTTCAATTATGTAAAATATTTTATCATAACAAAAATATATATAAGAATCTGAATTTAATTGAACTCAAATAGTTATAAAATTAATTTAACTACTTTTAATAAAATAATATCTAAAAATAATGAGTTCGATTTAATAAATAAATCATAACTTAAAATAAATTGATAATAATTAAAGTTTCAAAAATATGGGGTGTTACATTTGTCGTCCTGCTCCTGGTAATCTCATTGCTGGTCCTGATGCGGCGGCGCTGTGGGTGCTGGTATAAGTGCATATGAGGAGGAGCTACCTCCAGCACCACTGCACTCATGCGCGTTTGCTTATAGTAGACAACCATTTGCTGCCGCATGTGTAATATGTGCTCCAGCTCCTGTCTAAGCTCCTACCTCAGGGACTCTATTTCCACATCCCTAAAATCCCTCTCTACCATGCGTGCGAGAACCTCATTGTACCTTTCCTCAGTTAAATAAAGTTGGTGACCCTGATCCTATAGGCTATGGGTTGTGGTATGGACTTGCTCATGTAAATCAACGTCTTGTAGATCTGCAGAGCTGGTGGTTGAGGTAGATGAAGCTCTAAAGGTGAACATGCATAGGTTACTAGTGAAGAATGACCCCACTTTGAAGATGAGATTCTTCTATGGCTTGGATGTGATCTAGTTCCAAACGGCATAAGGATCCACCACAGATGCGCTCAAGGCATTTCCATCATCTGATGTCTGCTGAGATTGTCGTTTCCTAGCCTCAAAGTTCAGAGTGTATAAATCCTAACACATTCAATGTGAATGTCAATATAAGTATAGATATGATAGTATATTATAAATTCTATAAAAAGTCAATTACTTAAATAAAATTCTACAAACTGCTGATCAACAAACTTCTCTTTGTTTTCCTTGAGTGTGTAGGTCTGCTTTAAGACCTCCGCCAAAGAAATAGGATGCTCCAATGACTTTGTGTGCACATATTGGATAAGCATATTAAAAAATCACAATGATTAATTAAAGATAAACATAAAACTAGCTAAGCATATTTAAAGAAGTTATATCATTTTGGCCTTTGTCTTTATAATCATTGTCGAAGCCCCTGTTAGCCCTATTTGTGGCCTGACAACCTGTGAAACTCTCACCTATCTCCTAGTACAAATACGAGGCCATCTTAATGTTAGGTTGAAGCTACTACATTAGGTGGTCCCTCCCCATCCGCACGTCCTCTGACATCTACTGAAGATGCTTTGCCATGCGGTGGTGGAAGATCTACTTTATTGTCTGGTTGTGGGATTTATTTCACGTGAATTTTTCCTACACAATGAAATAATATATGGTTAAAAATTGATGTTATAAAACCATAAATGAAATATAATTAACAGAATAACTAACTTACCACCCACTTGTCAAACCATCTCTCTTTAACCTCAGGGAAAACCTTCTTGTAGCTAGGCCAAGGGTCGTCATAAAGCTACTTGATACAAATATTATTATCCGTTGCAAACCTAGGATAGGTATATCTGGCAAGCGGAATCACTCCACTGCAATTAAATCATTTTTATAGGCAGGTAGAATCACTCTACTACGGCAAGCGGAATCACTCCAATTCATTAACAATCACATCTGGGAGCAAGTAGAATCACTCTATTACGGCAAATAGAATCACTCCACTGTACTTCCCATGCAGGTATATTTCAAATCAGAAATAATTTTCATTATTCAATCAATTCATAGTCATACTCATCATCATAGCCCAACCAAAAACAATTATTACTCATAATCATACTCATCCCCATTATACATCACTTCACATTTAGTTCATTTTCCTTCAGTTCACTAACTCAGCTCTTTAGGTTTCGTTTCTAACTCCTCCATCTTCAATTACACCGGCTCTAGACTCTTATCGGGGTTTACAAGGGGTTTAAAAGACAAAAAGATTGGTTAAAAACTAAAAAAAATTCAGTTTTTGCAAAATAGGGTGGTCATGCATACGGATGCCTCAGACGTATGCATGAGTGTGAAAATTGGCATAGTCGCGTATGAGAATGTGGTCCGCGCGCATACGCATGACATGCGCCATGTATGCATGGGCGTATAAGTGACAAAATTGCGTACACAAACCATGTTCGCGTATGCATGACTATCAGAATTTGAAAAAGCTGATATGCTGCAGAAACCAATTTTTCAGCCCAAATTTCAAACCATCATAACTTTTTCTACAAAATTCATTTTTCAACCATTCTTGAACCATTGGAAAGATCGATAAATAAACTTTCATAAAAATATAATTTCGTAAAGTTTCCAACTTCGAGGACTGAGTTATTGCCCGCCAAAGTTGGTCAAAAATCAGTTTTAACCAAAAATAGAATTTACCAACTTTTCCAAAAGTTCATAAGCCAAATCAATTTTTAACTCCACAAAATGACCCCAAACCACTCTAATTCACACATTCACAATCAACCAAATTCAAACCTACTCAATTCACACATTTCAACTTCACATATCAAATTCTCAATTCCGCTATTCTAACAAATCATTATCAAATTCCATATACTCAATCCCATAATTACCATCTCAAGTTCATGCATCAAAATATAATACAATCATCACTTACTAAACTTACCTTTCTCGGCCTCCACCCAAATTCACAGCCTCCGGCCCAACATGCATCAATTCAATATATAATTCATAAATACACAGTCACCATTTAAATCATCAATTTCAACAACACTTCAACTACACACATCAATTCCAACTAAATACACAATTCAAACTTATTCTTATGGGCATCTAGCCTAATATTTCTCATTATATTACACGATATTTAAATGAAACTTAAACCATACTTCTTAGAAGCCAAAATTAAACCTTTCACTTGTGAATTTCCACCAAGCCTTAGCTCCAAGCCTCACCAACGATTAATCTAATGCCTCTAACACCAGTCTACACTATTTTCACATAATATACACAATACTCAATATACAAGGGTTTCATAAAATGTCATAAACACAAGTAAAGTGGTTTTTACTTTTTACATAATGAACTATATGATGAAAATCACCTATAGCTCATTCTAGAGTACCCTTAAACCATCAAAATCATAAGATTTTCTCAAAACCCAAACCAAAACTCGAATTTAACATGCTCAGCAAAAATGGGGTAAGAAAATTCAAAATTATTACAAATCTATTCAGATAGAACTGTTGAAGATGAGATGGGTGATACGTGGCTGCAAATGGTGCAGCGATTGGAACTCTGGAGAGGAAGTTACGATGGTTTAAAGAATCAAAGGGTTAGGGTTTGGTCTCTTTTTTCCTCTCCTCTCATTTTCAGCTGCACTCTCTCCTCTCAATGTGTTACAATGTGCTGAAATGGCTTAGTAAAGGCTTATATATGTTGGGCTTAGTCCCAAGTTGGGCCCAGTTCAATCGGTTTATCCCGTTGGCTTAATTTTAGGTCAAAACCTTTAATATTAGTATTTTAAATATTTTTACTTTCCTAATTATGAATTTTAATTCTTAACCCTCTTCATTCATAATTAACTTTCTCACTAGCAGTACCAGACAGCTTTAAGCCGGTACAACCAGCTAAAATACAAATATGCCTTTTTACGTGAATTTTCGCAGAAAATCATATATTCCCACTCGAAAAAATCCTCCGAATCCAAATATCATCGTTAAATTTTCAAATTGTGATTGCTATATTTTCCAAATCTTTTTTGCATAATTAGTTAACTACATATTTAATCATAGTTTGACTAGGTTTTACATCCTACCCACCTAATAAAAAATTTTTTGTCTTTAAAAATTTAGTTACCTTTGAATAAATGTGGATAGTCCTTCCTCATATCAGCTTCCAACTCCCAAGTATGCTCTTTAATTCCTGATTGACTCCAAGCCACCTTAACCAATTGAACTTCTTTTCCATAGAGCTTCTTAATGTTCACATTATCAATCTGAACCGGAGCAACATGAAAGCTCAGATTTTCCTTCAACTTAACTAACTCGGGCTCTAATACATGAGTTGCATCTGGGGTATACTTTCGAAGTTGCGAAACATGGAACACGTCATGCAAGTTCGAAAGATATGGTAACAAAGCCACTTGATACGCCACAGAACCAATTTTCTTCACGATCTCAAATAGACCAATGTATCAAGGATTCAAGTTCTTTGTCTTAATTTCTCTTCCAATGCCTGTTGTGGGAGTAACTCTTAGGAATACATGTTCACCCTCTTCAAACTCTAACAGCTTTCTTTGTCGATCTGCATAACTCTTCTGACGGCTTTGCACAGTGAGGATTTTGGTCTTAATTTGCTTAATTTTCTCCGTTATCTCAGCTATCAATTTGGACCTAAGACTCTTGATTCCCTGGGTTCATACTAACACAAAGGTGATTGGCAATTTGGTCCATACAATGCTTCATAAGGGGCCATCCCTATGCTCGCATGATAACTGTTGTTATCAGCAAACTCTACTAATGGCATATACTTATCCTAATTTCCTAGTTGATCCAACACGCACGCTCTCAACATATCCTCTAATGTCTGAATTGTTCTTTCTGATTGTCCATCCATTTGTGGATGATAAGCCATACTTAAACACAATCGTGTACCGAATGCCTTCTGAAAGGCTCCCCAAAACCTTGAAGTGAATCGGGGATCACAATCTGATACAATTATAGCAGGCACGCCATGTAATCTCACAATCTCCTTAATTTACACTCTTCCCAGATGACTTCGGATGTTTAATTTTCACCTTCTAACATGTCAAACACTTAGCCACATATGCCGCCACATCATTCTTTATTCTGGGCCACCAAAACATCCTCTTCAAGTCGTGATACATCTTAGTAACTCCAGGATGAATTAAGAATTCACTCTTATAAGCTTCAGATAGTATTTCATTTCGCAAGTTTCCCACACTTGGTACGCAAATTCTCTCCTTGTAACGGCACTAAAAACTTGGTGCACAAAAATTACACTCACACTATGTAATTCCGCACAACTAACCAGCAAGTGCACTGGGTTGTCCAAGTAATACCTTACGTGAGTAAGGATTGAATCCCACGGAGACTGTTGGCTTGAAGCAAGCTATGGTTATCTTATTATTCTTAGTCAAGATACCAATAGGGTTCTTTAGTTTCAATTGTAAAAAGTGAAAGGACATAAAATAAGTAATTGTTACGCAATAATGGAGAATATGTTGGAGTTTTGGAGATGCTTTGTCTTCTGAATCCCTGCAACATAATGCTTTCTTACTTTCAAACATGCAAGGCTCCTTCCATGGCAAGCTGTATGTAGGGCGTCACCGTTGTCAATGGCTACTTCCCATCCTCTCAGTGAAAATGGTCCAAATGCTCTGTCACTGCACGACTAATCATCTGTCAGTTCTCGATCATGTCGGAATAGGATCTATTGATCCTTTTGTGTCTGTCACTACGCCCAACACTCGCGAGTTTGAAGCTCGTCATAGTTATCCTATCCCTGAATCCTACTTGGAATACCACAGACAAGGTTTAGACCTTCCGGATTCTCAAGGATGCTGCCAAAGGATTCTAGCTTATACCACGAAGATTCTGATTAAGGAATCTAAGAGATACTCATTCAGTCTAATGTAGAACGGAGGTGGTTGTCATGCACACGTTCATGGGTTGAGAATGGTGATGAGTGTCACAGATCATCACATTCATCACGATTAAGTACGAATCAGTATCTTAGATAGAAACAAGCGTGTTTGAAGGGAAAACAGAAATAATTGTTTTAATTCATCGAGATGCTCCAGAGCTCCTGACCCCCAACAATGGAGTTTAGAGACTCATGCCATAAAAAAGTACAAAGTTCAGATCTAAAATGTCATGAGGTACAAAATAAATCTCTAAAAGTTGTTTAAATTCTAAGCTAGTAACCTAGGATTACAAAAAATAAGCAAACTAAGATGGATAGTGCAGAAATCTACTTCTGGGGCCCACTTGGTGTGTGCTGGGGCTGAGACTTGAGCTTCTCACGTGCCTGGGCTGTTTCTGGAGTTAAACGTCAGGTTGTAACCTATTTCTGGCGTTCAACGCCAGAATGTAACATGGAACTGGCGTTAAACACCGGTTTATGTCATTTAACTTCGTGCAAAGTATGGACTATTATATATTGCTGGAATGCCCTGGATGTCTACTTTCCAACCCAATTTAGAGCGTGCGAATGGGACTCCTGTAGCTCCATAAAATCCAATCCGAGTGCAGGGAGGTCAGAATCCAACAGCATCAGCAGTCATTTTTCAGCCTGAATCAGATTTTTGCTCAGCTCCCTCAATTTCAGCCAGAAAATACCTGAAATCACAAAAAAATACACAACTCATAGTAAAGTCCAGAAATATGAATTTTTCCTAAAAACTAATAAAAATATACTAAAAACTAACTAAAACATACTAAAAACTATATGAAATTACCCCCAAAATGCGTATAAAATATCCGCTCATTACAACACCAAACTTAAACTGTTGCTTGTCCTCAAGCAACTAGATAAATAAAATAGGATAAAAAGAAATCAAGAAGCAATAGTATCTCAGAGTTTTAAGTAAAGCTCAGATTCTAATTAGATGAGCGGGACTAGTAGCTTTTTGCTTCCGAACAGTCTTGGCATCTCATTTTATCCTTTGAAATTCAGAATGATTGGCATCCATAGGAACTCAGAATTTAGATAGTATTATTGATTTTCCTAGTTTAGTATGTTGATTCTTGAACACATCTACTTTATGAGTCTTGGCCGTGGCCCTAAGCACTTTGTTTTCCAGTATTACCACCGGATATATAAATGCCACAGACACATAACTGGGTGAACCTTTTCAGATTGTGACTTACCTTTGCTCAAGTCCCCAATTAGAGGTGCCCAGAGTTCTTAAGCACACTCTTTTACCTTGGATCACGACTTTAACCACTCAGTCTCAAGCTTTTCACTTGGACCTGCATGCCACAAGCACATGGTTAGGGACAGCTTGATCTAGCCGCTTAGGCCTGGATTTACTTCCTTGGGCCCTCCTATCCATTGATGCTCATAGCCTTAGATCATTTTCACCCTTGCCTTTTGGTTTAAAGGGCTATTGGCTTTTTCTACTTCTTTTGCTTTTTTTTTTCACTGCTTTTTCTTGCTTCAAGAATCAATTTCATGATTTTTCAGATCAACAATAATATTTGTCTTGTTCATCATTCTTTCAGGAGCCAATAATTTTAACATTCATAAAATTAAATATAAAAAATATGCACTATTCAGGCATTCATTCAGAAGACAAAAAGTATTGCCACCACATATAAATAATTAGAATTTTCCTTATTAAGAACTCGAAAAAAAATATTGCCTCTTTATTCTAAAAATCTACTATTTTATTCATGTTTGATGATGATGAGAAAAATAAATTATAGCTTAATTGGAGATAAAATAAAAATAGAGATACTAATTACTACTACTTCATATATGACGTATAAGGTAAATTCCTAATAAGAACAATTATCACAGAGTTAAAGCTAAGATTAGGACTCAACAACCTTTATTTTGGGAGGTGGATGCTCCTTTAATCTGTGGGGTGCTTGGCCCTTCAAGAGACAGCTTCTGACGCTTTAGTTACTTCAGTTCACGCCCTTGCTCTTCTTGTTCCTTAAGCAGTTTGCAAAGCATGCTATTTTGATTTTGCTGTTCTTCCTTTAGTTTCTCCATAGCTTCTTGCAAATTGGTGACAGATTCTTCAAGGCGCTCCCAATATTCAATGAGGGATTTCTGGGAGGAACTCCTGTACTCTCCTCTTGATGGGGTCGTCCTGCACCTGTTGTCCCTCCATTGACTTTTTGGTGATTGGTCTCTCAACTGAGATATACTCAGTTACTCCCATCTTCACCCCAGCATCTTTACATAGCATAGAGATTAAGGTTGGATAAGCCAATTTGGCATCTTTGGAGTTCTTGTTTGCAATTATGTAAAGTTCACAAGAAATCAGCTGATGAACTTCCACTTCTTTTTCCAACATAATGCAATGGATCATTACTGCTCTTTTGATGGTGACTTCAGAGCGGTTGCTAGTGGGCAGTATAGAACACCCAATGAAGTCCAGCCAGCCTCTAGCGACTGGTTTGAGATCTTCTCTCTTGAGTTGATTTGGGACACCCTTTGTGCTGGTTGTCCACTTGGTTCCAGGGAGGCGTATGTCCTCTAGAATTTTGTCCAAGCCCTTATTTGTTCTCATCATTCTCCTATTAAAAGAGTCTGGGTCATCTATCAGCTGAGGTAGCTTGAAGATCTCCCTGATTTTGTCAGGATGAAGGTGAACAATCATTCCTCTGACCAGAGTTTGATAGTCATAGAAGGCGGCTCCAGCTAATCTCTGCATATCTGTTTGCCATAGATTAAAGTAGAATTCCTGAACCATGTTCCTTCCCACCTTTGTCTCAGGATTAGCTAGGATTTCCCAGCTCCTGTTTCAAATTTGCTCTTGGATCTCCGGATATTCGTCTTCTTTCAGATCGGATTTAACTTCCTGGATCACTGACCTTAGACCCATTATTTTATAGTAATGGTCTGAATGTTTTTTGATTAAGAACTTCCCTTGATTCTAAAGTGGTTTTGGAATATTCTCTTTCTTGCCTCTTGGAGTGGTTTGTTTTCCCTTAGGAGCCATGATCTTAGTGGGTATGGCTTAGTGATCACGGATAAACACACCAAACTTAGAGGTTTGCTTGTCCTCAAGCAAAAAAAAAAAAGAAAAGGAGAGGGATAGAAGGAGAGCATAATTCGAATGGTGGAAGAGAGGAGGGAGGCCAAATGTGGATTTAAAGGGAGTGAGGGTGGATTTTCGAAAATTTTGAAAAAAGATAAAATAGAAGATATGATTTGTTAAAGATAAGCATGATAGGAAAAAGATGTAATTTAAAATTGAAAAGTTATGAAAGATATTTGAAAAAGATAAATCTGAATTTTTATTTAAAAAAAAAAGATTTGAGATGAATTTGAAAATATAATTGCGTTTTTGAAAAAAAATTGAAAAGAAGTTGGATGGGATTTGAAAAGGATTTGTGTTTATGAATTAAGATACATTTGATATCTTTGAAAAAGGGTTTGAAAAATTAGGATTAAAATTTTTGGAATTGAAGGATGAGAGTTTGTAACATGTTTATGCAAGAAATTATGAATTGAAACATGAAAACTGGAAAAATTTTGAGTTGAAAACGAATTCACCTCCTCCCCACAATCCTGGCATTAAACACCCAAACACTGCATGTTTTGGGCATTTAATGCCCATTTGTAGCTTCTCCTGGGCGTTTAACGCCCAGTTGTTACTTTTGGCTGGCGTTAAACGCTACGAACTCCTTTGTCATTGGGCATTTTTCTGAACGCCCAGGACGCTGTAAATCTGGTGTTAAACGCCCAGAAGATGCTTCTCTCTGCGTTTAACGCCTATATGGTTATCTCCACTGGCGTTGAACGCCCAGTAGATGCTTCTTTTGGGCGTTCAATGCCCAAAACAGCTCTTACTGGCTTTTTCGCACCAGTGAGCTTCTTTTTGCTATTTTATCCTCTGAATCCTTCTGTAACTCTGTATCATTCACTGAAATGTATTATCTAATTTAAAAGTACAAATAAAATAAACTCAGGACTGGGTTGCCTCCCAGCAAGCGCTTCTTTATTGTCTTAGCTAGACTATTACTGAGCTTTAATCAAGTCTCAGTTTTGAGCATTCTTGCTCAAAATTACTTTCAAGATAATGTTTGACTCTCTGTCCATTAACATTGAACTTTTTGTTAGAATCATTATCCTGAAGCTATATGTAACCATATGGTGATACACCTGTAATCACATATGGTCCTCTCCACCGGGATTTCAATTTCCCGAGGAATAATCTGAGCCTAGAATTAAACAGCAGAACTTTCTGCCCTGGCTCAAAGACTCTAGATGACAGCTTCTTGTCATGCCATCTTTTTGCTTTCTCTTTGTAAATTTTTGCATTTTTGAAAGCATTGAGTCTGAATTCATCTAGTTCATTTAACTGGAGCAATCGTTTTTCTCCAGCTAACTTGGCATCAAGGTTTAGGAATCTGGTTGCCCAGTAGGCCTTATGCCATTCCAGTTCCACTGGCAAGTGACAGGCTTTTCCATACACAAGCTGGTATGGAGAGGTCCCTATAGGAGTCTTGAATGCTGATTTGTATGCCCACAGAGCATCATCCAAGCTTCTTGCCCAATCCCTTCTACAGTTAATCACAGTCCGTTCCAGGATTTTTTTAAGTTCTCTATTAGAGACTTCAGCTTACCCATTTGTTTTTGGATGATATGGAGTGACCACCCTGTGGCTAACTCCATATCGAACCAAAGCAGAGTAAAGCTGTTTATTGCAGAAATGAGTGCCCCCATCACTGATTAGTACTCTAGGGATACCAAATCTACTGAAGATGTATTTCTGGAGGAATTTAAACACTGTCTTAGTATCATTAGTGGGTATTGCAATAGCTTCCACCCATTTGGATACATAATCCACTGCCACCAGAGTATAAGTGTTTGAGTATAATGGTGGGAAAGGCCCAATGAAGTCAATACCCCATACATCAAACAACTCAATCTCCAAGATCCCTTGTTGAGGCATGGCATAACTGTGAGGTAGATTGCCAGATCTTTGGCAACTGTCACAATTAAGTACAAACACTCGGGAGTCTTTATAGAGAGTAGGCCAGTAGAAGCCACATTGGAGGACTCTTGTGGCTGTTCGCTCACTTCCAAAATTTCCTCCATACTGTGATCCATGGTAGTGCCAGAGGATCTTCTGTGCTTCTTCTTTAGGCACACATCTACGGATTACTCCATCTGCACATCTCTTGAAGAGATATAGTTCATCCCAAAGATAGTACTTTGCATCCGTGATCAATTTCTTTGATTGCTGCCTACTGTACTCTTTGGGTATGAATCTTACTGCCTTGTAGTTTGCAATGTCTGCAAACCATGGCACTTCCTGGATGGCAAAGAGTTGCTCATCTGGAAAGTTTTTAAAGATCTCAGTAAGAGGGAGGGACGCCCCTTCTACTAGTTCTATTCGGGACAGGTGATCTGCTACTTGGTTCTCTGTCCCTTTTCTGTCTCTTATTTCAATATCAAACTCTTGCAGAAGCAACACCCATCTGATGAGTCTGGGTTTTGAATCCTGCTTTGTGAGTAGATATTTAAGAGCAGCATGGTCTGTGTACACAATCACTTTTGATCCTACTAAATAAGATCTGAACTTGTTAATGGCGTAAACCACTGCAAGTAACTCTTTTTCTGTGGTTGTGTAGTTCTTCTGTGCATCATTTAAAATACGACTGGCATAGTAAATGACGTGCAGAAGCTTGTCATGCCTTTGTCCCAACACTGCACCAATGGCATGGTCACTGGCATTACACATCAGTTCAAATGGTAATGTCCAGTCTGGTGCAAAGATGACTGGTGCTGTGACCAGCTTAGCTTTCAGAGTCTCAAACGCTTGCAGACACTCCTTATCAAAGATAAATGGTGTGTTAGCAGCTAGCAGATTACTCAGAGGTTTGGAAATTTTTGAAAAATCTTTTATAAACCTCTGACAATTCCTTCAGTCACCATAAAGTGACATTTTTCCCAGTTTAAAACCAGGTTAGTCTCTTGGCACCTCTTTAGAACAAGTACTAGATGGTCAAGACAGGAGCTGAATGAGTCTCCAAATACTGAAAAGTCATCCATGAAGACTTCCAGAAATTTTTCCACCATATCAGAGAAAATAGAGAGCATGCACCTTTGAAAGGTTGCAGGTGCATTGCACAGGCCAAATGGCATCCTTCTGTATGCAAATACTCTGGATGCACATGTGAATGCTGTTTTCTCTTGATCTTGGGGATCTACTGTAATTTGATTATAACCTGAATATCCATCCAGGAAGTAGTAGTATTCATGACCTGTTAGTCTTTCTAGCATCTGGTCTATGAATGGTAAAGAAAAATTATCCTTTCTGGTAGCTGTATTGAGCCTTCTATAATTAATACACATACACCACCCTGTAACTGTTCTTGTAGGAACCAGTTCATTTTTTTCATTACGAACCACTGTCATACCACCCTTCTTAGGGACAACTTGGATAGGGCTTACCCAGGGGCTATCAGAAATGGGATAAATAATCCCAGCCTCTAGTAATTTAGTGACCTCCTTCTGCACCACCTCCTTCATGGCTGGATTTAGCCGCCTTTGTGGTTGAACCACTGGCTTAGCGTCACCCTTCAATAGGATCTTGTGCATGCATCTGGCTGGGCTAATGCCCTTAAGATCACTCATGGACCACCCAAGAGTTGTCTTGTGTGTCATTAGCACTTGAATTAGTGCTTCCTCTTCTTGTGGCTCTAAGGTAGAACTTATTATTACAGGAAAGGTATCACCTTCTCCCATATTTCAGGGGTGGTGGTAATGGTTTGAGCTCGGGTTTAGGAGGTTTCTCCTCTTCCTGAGGGATTCTCAGAGGTTCTATTATTCTCTCTGGTTCCTCCAAATTAGGCTGAACATCTTTAAAGATATCTTCTAGCTCTGATTCGAGACTCTCAGTCATATTGACCTCTTTTACCAGAGAGTCGATAATATCAATGCTCATGCAATCGTTTGGGGTGTCTGGATACTGCATAGCTTTGACAACACTCAACTTAAACTCGTCCTCATTGACTCTCAGGGACACTTCCCCTTTTTGGACCTCAATGAGGGTTCGTCCAGTTGCTAGGAAAGGTCTTCCTAGAATGAGAGTTGCACTCTTGTGCTCCTCCATTTTCAGCACCACAAAGTCAGTGGGAAAGGCAAATGGCCCAACCTTGACAATCATGTCTTCAATCATGCCTGATGGATATTTAATGGAGCCATCAGCAAGTTGGAGACATATCTGGGTTGGTTTGACTTCTTCAGTCAAACCAAGCTTTCTAATAGTGGATGCAAGTATTAGGTTGATACTTGCCCCAAGATCACATAGAGCTTGCTTGGTATAAGTACCCTCTAATGTGCATGGTATCATAAAGCTTTCGGGATCTTTAAGCTTCTCAGGTAAGCTTTTCAGAGTGACTGCACTGCATTCTTCAGCGAGGTAAACTTTTTCAGTTTCCCTCCAATCCTTCTTATGACTTAAGATCTCTTTCTTTCATGAACTTAGCATAAGAGGGTATTTTCTCAAGTGCCTCTGCAAACGGGATCTTTATTTCAAGAGTCCTGAGAAAGTCTGCAAAGCGAGCAAATTGCTTATCTTGTTTCGCTTGGCGGAGTTTCTGAGGATAAGGCATTTTGGCTTTGTATTCCTCAACCTTAGTTGCTGTATGTTTATTGCCTACAGATGTGGGTTGAGAAGCCTTTTTAGAGGGGTTGCTATCAGCACTTGTATGTGTTTGATCCTCCACTGGCATTTGAATGCCAGGGGTGGAAGCTGGATTGGCGTTAGACGCCAACTCCTTACCTGTTTCTGGCGTCTGAATGCCAGAACTGAGCTTCCTTTGGGCATTCAACGCCAACTTCTTGCCTGTTTCTGGCGTTTGAACGCCAGAATTGAGCATGGATTGGGCGTTTAATGCCAGCCCTTCACCCTTTTCTGGCGTTTGAACGCCAAAATTGTTCATCTCTGGGCTCTTAGTGTCCTCAGAGGGATTTTGGGTAGCAGTTTGTTCATTTCTTGGCTTCCTGCTGCCTTGAAGTGAGGTATTTAATATTTTCCCACTTCTTAATTGAACTACTTGGCACTCTTCTGTTATTTGTTTTGATAACTGTTGTTCTGTTTGCTTCAATTGCACTTCCATATTCATATTAACCATCCTTGTTTCTTGTAATATCTCCTTGAATTCGGCTAGCTGTTTTGTTAGAAAATCTAATTGCTGATTGAATTCAGTAACTTGTTCTGCAGGACTGAGTTCAGCAGTTACTGTTTTAGCTTCTTCTTTCATGGAAGACTCATTACTTAAGTACAGATGCTGATTTATGGCAATTGTATCAATGAGCTCTTGAGCCTCTTCAATTGTCTTTCTCATGTGTATAGATCCACCAGCTGAGTAGTCTAGAGAAATCTGAACTTTCTCTGTAAGCCCATAATAGAAGATGTCTAACTACACCCACTCTGAAAATATTTCAGAGGGGCATTTTCTTAGCATCTCTCTGTACCTCTCCCAGGCATCATAAAGGGATTCATTATCTCCTTGTTTAAAGCCTTGGATGCTCAACCTTAGCTGTGTCATCCATTTTGGAGGGAAATATTGATTCAGAAATTTTTCTGACAGCTGTTTCCATCTCCTTATGCTAGCCTTAGGTTGGTTATTTAACCACCTCTTAGCTTAGTCTTTTACAGCAAATGAAAACAGTAATAATCTGTAAACATCCTGATCTACTTCTTTAGCTGTGCCAGAAACTCTGTAGGTTCTTCCTGTGGAAGACCAAAATACTGGCAACTTTGCTGCACCATGATAATGAGCTGAGGATTCAACTCAAAACTACTGACTCCGATGGAAGGTATACAGATACTACTCCCATATGAATCAGTAGTGGTGTTAGCATATGACCCCAGAGTCCTTCTGGACTGTTCATTTCCACTTAGATCCATGATGGAGAAAGGGAGATGATGTGGATTTATTTTATTTATTTTATTATATAAAAAAATAATTTTCGAAATAATAAAGTAAAATAAAATAAAAAATAAAAATAGAAAATTTGAAAATATTTTATGAAGATTTTTGAAAAAGTGAGGAGAGAAAAAGTGGTTAGGATATTTTTGAAAAAGATGTGATTTTTTAAAAAAATATTAAAAGGATAAGATTTTGAAAAATTTTGAAATTGAAATCTGAATTCTTATGAAAAAAATTCGAAATAATTGCTTAAAAATAGTTAGAAAAGATATTTTTTATTTTTGAATTTTATTATGAAAGAGAAAAACACACAAAAGACACAAGACTTAAAATTTTTAAATCCAATGCTCCTTGTTTTCAAAAATTTTGGAGGGAAAACACCAAGGCACACCAAACATAAAAATTTTAAGATCAAAACACAAAGAAGACTCAAGAACACCTTGAAGACACACAAGAACAACAAGAACAAAAGAAAGAACACTAAACTTCAAATTTTTAGAAAACCACAATAAAATTTTTGAAAATTAAAGAAAAATTAACAAGAGAACACCAAACTTAAAGTTTGGCACAAGATTTAATCAAAGAAAAATTATTTTTAAAAAGATTTTAAAAAAGAAAAACTCAAAGGGGCAACTATTCCCAAGAAAATAGACACATTTAACAAATGCAAGGATTGAACAGATAAAAACTATTTAATTTTTTTATGACAAAAACACAAAGGACACCAAACTTAAAACATGCAACTAGACTCAATGAAAAACTAACAATTAATAAAGAAAAATAATATTTTTGAAGAATTTTTTTTAAAAAGGGATAATAAAAGATTCACCGTCAGTAAGATTCACATTTTTTTAAAAAACACAATTTTTTCCTAATTCAAGCAATAAGATTCACCGTCAGTTGTCCAAACTCGAATAATCCCCGGCAACGGCGCCAAAAACTTGGTGCACAAAAATTACACTCACACTATGTAATTCCGCACAACTAACCAGCAAGTGCACTGGGTCGTCCAAGTAATACCTTACGTGAGTAAGGGTCGAATCCCACGGAGATTGTTGGCTTGAAGCAAGGTATGGTTATCTTATTATTCTTAGTCAGGATACCAATAGGGTTCTTTAGTTTCAATTGTAAAAAGTGAAAGGGCATAAAATAAGTAATTGTTACGCAATAATGGAGAATATGTTGGAGTTTTGGAGATGCTTTGTCTTCTGAATCCCTACAACATAATGCTTTCTTACTTTCAAACATGCAAGGCTCCTTCCATGGCAAGCTGTATGTAGGGCGTCACTGTTGTCAATGGCTACTTCCCATCCTCTCAGTGAAAATGGTCCAAATGCTCTGTCACAGCACGGCTAATCATCTGTCGGTTCTCGATCATGTCGGAATAGGATCCATTGATCCTTTTACGTCTGTCACTACGCCCAACATTCACGAGTTTGAAGCTCGTCACAGTCATCCTATCCCTGAATCCTACTTGGAATACCACAAACAAGGTTTAGACCTTCCGGATTCTCAAGGATGTTGCCAACGGATTCTAGCTTATACCACGAAGATTCTGATTAAAGAATCTAAGAGATACTCATTCAATCTAATGTAGAACAGAGGTGGTTGTCAGGCACACGTTCATGGGTTGAGAATGGTGATGAGTGTCACAGATCATCACATTCATCACGGTTAAGTACGAATCAGTATCTTAGATAGAAACAAGCGTGTTTGAAGGGAAAACAGAAATAATTGTCTTAATTCATCAAGACGCTGCAGAGCTCCTCACCCCTAACAATGGAGTTTAGAGACTCATGCTGTCAAAAAGTACAAAGTTTAGATCTAAAATGTCATGAGGTACAAAATAAATCTCTAAAAGTTGTTTAAATACTAAGCTAGTAACCTAGGTTTATAGAAAATGAGTAAACTAAGATGAATAGTGCAGAAATCTATTTCTGGGGCCCACTTGGTGTGTGCTGGGGCTGAGACTTGAGCTTCTCACGTGCCTGGGCTGTTTCTGGAGTTAAACGTTAGGTTGTAACCTATTTCTGGTGATCAACTCCAACTTGTAACCTGTTTCTGGCGTTCAACGCCAGAATACAACATGAAACTGGTGTTAAACGCCAGTTTACGTCGTTTAACTTGGCACAAAGTATGAACTATTATATATTGCTGGAAAGCCCTGGATGTCTACTTTCCAACCCAATGGAGAGCGCACCAATTGGACTCATGTAGCTCCAAAAAATCCATTCCGAGTGCAGGGAGGTCAGAATCCAACAGCATCTGCAGTCCTTTTTCAGTCTGAATCAGATTTTTGCTCAGCTCCCTCAATTTCAGCCAGAAAATACCTGAAATCACAGAAAAATACACAAACTCATAGTAAAGTCTAGAAATATGAATTTTGCCTAAAAACTAATAAAAATATACTAAAAACTAACTAAAACATACTAAAAACTATATGAAATTACCCCCAAAAAGCGTATAAAATATCCGCTCATCAAGGAACAACATAAAGGAAATTACAACAAAAGAATGGAAGAATGATGAGTGTAACAACAAAGAATTGAAGAGTAGAAGTAGAAGAAGATGAATTAAAAACCTAGATCTAAGAACTAACCTAATCCTAATCCTAATCCTAGAGAGAAGTAAGAGCTTCTCTCCCTAAAACTAACTCTAAACTAATTCTAATGAGTGTGAATGATGGAATCCCCCTTTTCTCTTCAATCATTGCTTTAAAAAGTAGTTTAGGTGCCAAAGTTGGTTGAAATTGGGCCCCACAACTCTTGAGAATTCGTTGGGTGCGAATTCACTTAAAAATCAAGTATCAGCATTGACGCGTACGCGCACAGCACGCGTACGCGTCCATAGGGCAATTCGCAAAGGTGCGCGTAAGTGCCTGGTGCGCGCATGCGTCCATGGGCGAGTTCAACTCTTTGGCTTTTCATGATTTCTCCACTTTGCATGCTTTCTTCTTCACTCCCTTGATCCATTCCTAGCCTTTTCAATCTGAAATCACTAACAAACACATCAAGGCATCTAGTGGAATCAAAGGGAGATTAAAATCATCAAATTAAAGGTCTAAAAGCATGTTTTCACATCGAAGCACAAATAAGGAGACAATCACAAAATCATGCTAATTCATTGGCTAAATGTGAGAAAAGGTTAGCAAAATACTCTAAATTCAACATAAGATAAACCCTAAAAATGGGATTTATCAACCTTCCCACACTTTAACCAAGCATGTCCTCATGCTTAAACCAAGAATGAAGCAAGGGTATGGCATTTATTCAATGGGAACTAACTAAATGCAATCTACCTATATGCAACTATCTAAATGAATGCAATTGCTTGGTCAAAATAAATCAATTCCCAAGAAGCATATATGCACAAGGGCTAAGGACTAGCAAGTCTAATCCACAATTGAATTGAGCTATTAAATATTTTTACAAACTTGCATGAAGGGATGATCATAGGTGAAAAACATGTAATTGAGCAATCGAACCCTCACCGGATGTGTTTGCGCTCTATTCGCTCAAGTGTTTAGGGTTGATTCTCTCAATTCTCCTCTATTTCATGCTTTCTAAGATTTGTGTTTCTTCTAACAATCAACATTTATTTCATGTATGCATACAATTATCATGAGGTCTTTTCTTTGGTTGTAATGGGGCTAGGGTCAAGGTAGGATGTATATTTGGTCAAGTGAGCTTGAAATTTGAATCTTTGATAAGCTTAAACTTCCAACCTAACCTATGACATCCTATACAATTTCAAAGCTAGACTAACTACCCATTTTTCTCACTTTTTCACATACTCATGCACTTCCTTTTCATTTCACAACATTCATGCATTGACCTTTATTTAGCTTTGCTTTGGGGCATTTTGTCCCCTTTTTATTTCTTTCCCTTTTTTTTCTTTGTTTCTTTCTTTTTTCTATTTTTTCTTTTCCATATCATTTTTCTTTTTCTTTTGTTTTTCTCATTTTTTCTTTATTTCTTTCAAGAATATCAATGCATATGGTTTTACATTTAATTAACACATGAGCATATACCCAATTCTCAATATTTATAATAAAAATACAAAACTACCCTTTTATTCCCCCAATGTCTCAAGATTCCCACACTTGAATGATACTCACACATACTAGCCTAAGCTAATCAAAGATCCAAGTTAAGGACATTTATTGTTTTTCGCTTTAAGGCTTGTAAGGTGCTAAATTAAAGAACAAGTGGGTTAAGCGTAGGCTCAAATTGGCTAACAATGGAAGGTAAAAGGTAAGGTCATTTGGGTAAGTGAGCTAATAAATTGATGGCCTCAATCATATAAATGCATGAATACACAAAATAATGGACATAAAGAATCAAACAAATCAAAGATTGCAATCATAGAAAGAGAATAATGCACACAAGAAGGAAAATAAGTGGTTATAAGATGTAACCACACCATTAGGCTCAAATCTCACTTGCTTGTGTTCTTAGCTTAAAAACATGATCCACAAGATATATAATTCAAGCAAGTTCTTTGAAAAGTTTTCAGTCAAATCAATTGGTGCCCTATAGATAGAAATCCTTGAAAATTTTCATTATTTTGACTAAGCTTATTGTGTATACATATGCAAAAATAAGAAAATGCAACAAAAATCCTAAAAACCTAAAATGAAGTGCAAAAGTGTTGGGATTAGAAATTTGTCACCCAAAATCGCTGATCGGTCGGACGACCTCCCCACACTTAAAAGTTTGCACCGTCCTCAGTGCACTCAAATATGAGCAATGGGGTACGGCAACTCTCCGGATTGCTACATGTTCTTTCTTCCGCTTCCGTTTTTGCTTGGGGTGCATCATTCATGAAAAACAAAAATATAACACCAACAAAAGCAAGGAAGCAAACATTGTTGGAATGAGGTACTAATCACTAGAATTGAGTGAGTAAATTAGTGTGACATTAATGACAAATAAGTGTGTGAATTCTAAATTGCACCTTTCAGAACACACATTAGCATAAAAATCTATGTCACAAAAGAAGCATGCACTTTACTCATTCTAGTATGCTTGAGGTGCTTTAAGTGAACTTGTAAGGGAAGACAAGCATTGAAAAAGCGTGAAAGCATTCAAGCGAAAAACATATGGATGCATATAATCAAGAAGCACAATGCATTGAGATAAATGCTCAACATCATCTATCAAGAGATTACCTAATCAAAGAATAAGGTTCAAATCACATGGTGGCCAAATCATGCAATTCAAAAGGATTAAACATGCTTGAAGGCAAATCTAATGTACTTGGTATCCACCAATTGAAGCATGAAGAGCTCAAAACCAAGTAGCAAAATATAACCTCAATTAAAGAGTCCAACAATGATCATCCAAAAACAAGCATGCTAAAATAGCATGTAGTTAATGGTAAGCAACAATGTATAGTAAACAAAATTAGTAGTCCAACACCTATAATGAAAGGGAAAATGAAATGAAAACTAAACTAAGTAACTAACTAATTAAATGGTTACAAGTGGTGTTTGGAAATGTTGGATGAAAAGCAGAAGGAGTGAAGAAGAAAGGAGAAGGAAAGAAATGGAGGAGGAGAAGAAAAGAAATATTTGAAATAAGGGCATCCGCGAGTACGCACGCATGGCACGCGCGCGGATGGGTGAATAGTGAGGGGGCGCAGAAGCGTACAGTGCGTATCAGCGTGGGTGGTTGCCCATGCCAGGAGCTTAATATTGGCCCAGAGTTGGCGCAACTCTCGGCCTGAAGTATGGTGCCGCATCTGTGAAGGGGTGCATACGCGCACAACGTGCGTACGCGTCCCTACTCCCTCTCTTCTCTTTTTCTTTTTTTTTTCTTCGAGAGTGACGCGTAGACGCCATGTACGCGTACGCGTGAAGCCGGTTATGCCCCAGGCACAATGCACGCGCGACGTTCGCATAACTCTCAGGTTATTGGCTGAGGGTGGAACTTCTACATCCACGCGTGCGCGCCATGTACGCGTGCGCGTGGATGGTCGAAAATGCTGGAAGTGCGCGTACGCACCATGTACGCGTACGCGTGGATAGTGCTCTATTTTTCAAAAATTTTCCAAGTTCTTGCACCAAACTAAGCCTTCCAAACCTCCAAACATCTACCAAAACACCTTAAAACATTATTTAACACACTAGACTACCAAATAAACTCAACCAACTAATCTAAATATGAAATTAAACTAATTCTACCAATATTTACAAAAGAGAAAATGAAAAGATATTACCATGGTGGGGTGTCTCCCACCTAGCACTTTTGTTTATTGTCCTTGAGTTGGACTTATGGGGAGCTCCTCTCAAGGTGGCTTGTGCTTGAATTCATCTTGGAACTCCCACCAATGCTTGGTTCTCCATTGTGCCCCAAGATTTCTCATGGATTGAGCCAAGTATTGATGGAGTTCTTCACAAGCTTGGGGCTCCTAAATTTGATCCTCTTTTTCTAATCTGGGATCCCACACTTTATTTTTACACCCGTCTTGAAGTTGATCATCATTATTAGTCCAACCGGGTGGTGAGCATGATGAATTCTCTATATAGTGGCCAACAATCCTCTTAGACCCATCTATTTGAGCACTACTCCAACCTTTATATCTCATGTTTGATGCATTAACCATAATGAGCCTTGATTTGCAACGCCCACCACAAAACCTTTTCTACTTACACTTCATCCCATAAAGTTCCCTAAGTTGGCCATCTGTTTCAAGCAAACCATATTTAAGTGGGATAATAAAGCTAATAGAAATGAATTTCACCCACTCAAATGAAGGTGTGGATGGCAACCTAGGCAAAGATGATTTCGAGGTTCTTGACAAAGCGTACTCCACTCCCATCCTTCTATTTTTAGGGACTTTCATCTCCTCACAAGATCCCTTAATCTCAATCTTTTGTTCAACAATTTTACCTAGGCCTTTTCCTTTACTTAATTTATAAATGGGAGGGTGAGAAAATGCTACCTCCACAATGCTTTCAAATCCAACGGGAGAATGTTCTTCATGCTCAAAGGATTCTTCACCACTAAGCTTTGATGCTTGGTCTTCATCACCAAGGGAACTCAATTCTTGCTCTATCCCATCCAAGTCCTCATATGGAATATGCCTTGGAGGTTGTGCACATCCCTCCTCAACATCAATTTCAATCTTCTTGGAGAGGTCTTCTTCAACTCTAGGTTCCCATGGAGGTTCCGCATCTCCTAAGTCTTCAACCATTTCTTCCTTTTCTTCAACAATTATGGCTTCCTCCAATTGTTCCAATACAAAGCAACTTCCCTCATTTTCCACCGGATTTTCCAATCTCTCCTTCATGCTATGTTCTTCATTCGATTCTCCACATGTAGCTATGAGAATTTCTTGAGGGTTCAAGCATTGGGAGGCTAATTGATTTGTTACCGCATCCAAGGCGGCCATAAAATTTTGCACATCCCTTTTCATCTCTTCTTGCCCTTGAACAAGAACACCAAGGGTTTCCTCCATTAGAGATTGGAGTGGGTGGAAGGGTTCATCAATTTGGGGGAATGGTTCATAGTAGGAAGGTGTTTCTTTTTGGTAGAGTTGTGGTGGTTCAATATTTTCCATTCTTTCCACTTGTTGCACAACACCCTCCATGGTTGCTTGAAATTGATCCAATGCTTCCTTGAGACGATCCCTTGACTCTTGTTCCTCTTGGATATCATGAGTAGGATCATAGGGCTCTTGGATTGAAGGACATGAGTATTCTTCCATGGGAGGTTGTGGTGAAAAGTAGTATTCATCTTGTGGTTGGAAATTTTCATATATTGGAGGTGGTTCATCTTGGTAATAATATGGAGGGGGTGGCTAATAAATCACTATTTTATGATTTATCTTGTATTTAATTGAGTGGATTTTATCAATCTTTCATACACTTATTCATACTATTCGCATGTTTGACATTTTCCTTCCTGATTTTGTGCTATGATTGAAAACATGCTTCTTTGGTCTTAATTTTGCTATGTTTAATCCTCTCTTATTACCATTCGATGTCTTGATATGTGTGTTAAGTGATTTCAGAGATTACAGGATAGGAATGGCTTAGAGGATGGGAAAGGAAGCATGCAAAAGTGGAAGGAATACAAGAAGTTGAAGAAATTGCTAAGCTGTCCAGCCTGACCTCTTTGCACTCAAACGATCATAACTTGAGCTACAGAGGTCCAAATAATGCGATTCCAGTTGTGTTAGAAAGCTAACATCCGGGGCTTCGCAAAGAAATATAATTTTCCATAGCTGCCCCGAAGTCAGGTGACACGGACGCGTGGATGACGCGCATGCATCGCACATGCAAATTTCAATCCACGCAAACGCATGGACGACGCCTCCGCGTCACTTTGCCGCGACTTGTACGAACCAGCAGTGATTTCTGGGCTATTTTTGACCTAGTTCTCAGCCCAGAAAATACAGATTAGAGACTATAAAGTAGGGGAATGCATCCATACATCATACAACATACAAACACTCATATTTTCACTTTTCATAATTTAGATGTAGTTTTTAGAGAGAGAGGCTCTCTCCTCTCTCTTAGGATTTAGGATTAGGATTAGGATTTAGGATTTCTATTAGGATTAGGCTATGATTTCTTCAATCACAGGTTCAATATTGTTTTTATTTATTTTCTCTTTTATTTGTTTATGAACTTTTCATGTTAGGATTTTCTTAAATAATATAAATTGAGGTATTTCAGACTCATGATTACTTTCTTTTATTTATTATATAAATAATTTATGATTTATTTCCCATTTTGGCTTTGGTTGATTAATTGGTAACTCTTGAGTTGTCAAACTCATCGTGATTGATAATTACTATCTTTGCTGATTAATTTAGATTCCTATAACTCTAGTCTTTCCTTGAGGAGTTGACTAGGACTTTAGGTGTTAAATTAATTTGTCCACTTAACTGACCTTCATAGTTAGAGGTTGACTTAGTGGTAGCAGAAATATAATTCTCATCACCATTAATAAGGATAACTAGGATAGGACTTCCAGTTTACATACATTGCAAAGAGATTTTCTAATTATTAATTTATTTTTCTTATCAATTAAATTATTTGTTCAAACCTTTTCAAAACCCCGAAATATACCTTTGCATAACCAATAATAAATCATACTTTCCTGCAATTTCTTGAGAAGATGACCTGAGGTTTAAATACTTTGATTATCAATTCCAAAGGGGTTTGTTATTTGTGACAACCAAAACGTTTGTACGAAAGGATTTTCTGTTAGTTTAGAAGCTATACTTACAATGCGATTATATTTTTATAAAATTCTTTACTAGAAAAAATTCAATCGTCAGTGGCTTTTGAAAATGTTGATGTTGGAGTGGTGGTGGCTCTATGTGTGGTTCATATAGCTCATATGGTTGTTGGTAGGATGGATATGGATTAGGGTCATATGAAGGTGGTTGGTGAAAAGAGGCTTGTGAGTGTGGTTGAAGTTCATGTTGAGGATATGATTCATAGGAATATGGTGGTGGTTCTTGATATTCACAAGGAGATTCACCATAGCCATTAGATTGGTATGCATCATAGAATGGCTCTTTTTCATAGTGCATTAGTGGAGGTTGTTGCCATGAAGATTGATCATATGCATATGGCTCCTCCCACCTTGAGTGTCCCATCCTTGATACACATTCTCATTGAAGTTCTTATCACCTAAAACATAGTTGTAATCACACTCATAGCCAAAGTGAGAATTCATGATAGCAAGAGAAAATAAAAATCAAAAGATAATAGAAAACAATAGAAATAAAATTCTACAACTAGCAAATAAAGCAAAAAGCAAGATATTCACACTATTCACATATGTACAATAACCAATAACATAACACCATTGCAACTCCCCGGCAACGGCGCCATTTTGATGATTGGTTTTTTGACGGTTTAGAATTTTACTAATGAAATCTCGTTGCAAGTATAGTTTCTAAACCAACAATAATCCTTTCATACAAAAATTTGTTTGTTACTAGTACAAACCCCTAAATTTATAAATAAAAATATTGAACCTCGGGTCATTCTTCCTAGGAATTGTAATGAAGTGTCTTGTTATTGGTTGTGAGTTATATTTGGGGTTTTTAAGATATTAGACAAAAAAATGTAAATTGCAAAGAAAAGAAACTAACAACTAACAAAACTCTTGGCAAGGCATGAGAACTAGAAGTCCTATCCTAGTTATCCTCCTCAATTGTGACCACAAATTGTCCATTGCTCCCACTTAGTTAACCTCTAACCATGGAGGAAAGTCAAGTGGATGAATCAATTTGATTCCTCAAGTCCTAATCAACTCCTAAAGGAAAGACTAGCTTTAGAGACATTCAAATCAATTAGCAACTTCTAATTATCAATCAACAAGGGAATTAGATAATTCAAGAGTCACTAATTACTCAACCAAAGCCAAGAGGAACAAAATCTACACTAAAACCAAAAGAAGCATTTTGTCAAACACATAAGAGGCATAGAAGGAAAGCACATGAAATCTACAACAAGAGTGAAATCTAACAACAATTATTGAAAGGAATTGACAACAACAATCAAAAGAAACATAATTATTATGAATTACCTTGAATTGAATTGAAAGAAAATGGAAGGAACAAGAGTAGATCTACAACAAAGTATAGGAACAACATAAAGGAAATTACAACAAAAGAATGGAAGAATGATGAGTGTAACAACAAAGAATTAAAGAGTAGAAGTAGAAGAAGATGAATTAAAAACCTAGATCTAAGAACTAACCTAATCCTAATCCTAATCCTAGAGAGAAGTGAGAGCTTCTCTCTCTAAAACTAACTCTAAACTAATCCTAATGAGTGTGAATGATGGAATCCCCCTTTGCTCTTCAATCCTTGGCTTTAAATAGCAGTTTAGGCACCAAAGTTGGTTGGGATTGGGCCCCACAACTCTTGAGAATTTGTTGGGTGCGAATTCACTTAAAAATCAAGTATCAGCATCGACGCGTACGCACACAGCACGCGTACGCGTCCATGGGGCAATTTGCAAAGGTGCGCGTTGCACGCGCGTGTCCATGGGCGAGTTCAACTCTTTGGCTTTTCATGATTTCTCCGCTTTGCATACTTTCCTCTTCACTCCCTTGATCCATTCCTAGCCTTTTCAATCTGAAATCACTAACAAACACATCAAGACATCTAGTAGAATCATAGGGAGATTAAAATCATCAAATTAAAGGTCTAAAAGCATGTTTTCACATCTAAGCACAAATAAGGAGATAATAAAAAAATCATGCTAATTCATTGGCTAAATGTGAGAAAAGGTTAGCAAAATACTCTAAATTCAACACAAGATAAACCCTAAAAATGGGGTTTATCAAACATCTTCTATAGCTCTTCACTCTCTTGTTGTGATTTATTAATATCAGTCTTCAAACTCACACCTTCGGCCACATCCTCCACTCCTAACCTCAACCTCGGAAACTTACTTAACAACTTCTGTTCCTTGAGCATCATCCATGCCACACTCAAAGAGTTTCTGCTCAAGGCATCTGCCAAAACGTTCACCTTATCGGAATGATAGTTTAGATCGAAGTCGTAGTCTTTTAATAACTCCATTCACCTTCTCTGTCTTATATTCAGTTCCTTTTGATTAAAAACATATTTCAAACTCTTGTGATCAAAGAAGACCCTAAATGTTACCCCGTACAGGTAATGCATCCAAATTTTCAAAGTAAACACTACAGCCGTAAGCTCCAAGTCATGTGTTAGATAATTCACTTTATGCGGTCTCGGTTACCGTGAGGCATAAGCCACCAGGTTCTAATTTGCATTAATATGCAGCCTAAACCCTTTTATATTGCATCACAATAAATTTCAAATGGTTCATTTGGCTCAGGTAGAATAAGTGTTGGCACTGAAGTTAACCTTTCTCTCATGGTCAGAAAACTCTCTTCACACTCCGGCGTCCACACAAATGGTACTTCTTTACGCGTCAACTTTGTCATTGGCAAGGCAATCTGTGAGAATTCCTTAATAAATCTCCTATAGTATCCAGCCAACCCTAAGAAACTTCTGATCTCAGTTACAGATTTGGCCTCTTCCACTCAGTTACCACCTCAATCTTAGATGGATCTACTGCAATCCCATCCTTACTCACCACATGACCTAAGAACTTTACTTCTCTCTTCCAAAATTTGCACTTCAAAAGCTTTGTATACAATTTCCTCTTCTTCAAGATTTACAATACAACTCTGAAGTGCTCTTCATGCTCTTCATCGGTTTTAGAATACACTAAGATGTCGTCTATGAATACCACCATGAATTTATCCAAAAAGGGCTCGAACACCCTTTTCATGTAATCCATGAACACAGCAAGGGCGTTTGTTAACCCAAAGGACATCACTGCATACTCATAGTGACCATAGCAAGTTCGAAACGTAATCTTAAGGATGTCAGCTTCTTTCACCCTAATTTGATGGTATCCTGACCTTAGGTCGATCTTTGAAAATACGCCGACTCTTTGTAATTAATCCATCAGATCATCAATTCGTGGTAAAGGATATTTGTTCTTCACTGTCACCTTATTCAATTTCCGGTAGTTAATACATAATCTCATACCTCCATCCTTCTTTTTCACTAACAACTCAGGTGCTCCCCATGGGAAAGCACTTGGTTGAATGAAGCTCTTGTCTATCAACTCTTCCAATTGCTTATTCAATTCTGCCAACTCCAATGGTGCCATTCGATAAGGTGCAATCAACACTGGTCCAGCTCTCGGCACTAAGTCTATAGCGAATTCAATATCTCTCTGAGTTGGAAACTCGGGTATATCCTTGGAAAAAACTTCAGAAAACTCTCACACAATCAGTATTTGATCTAACCCTTGCTCATTCTCTAATGAATTTGCAGCCAAAAGGATAAACCCTTGGCACTCTACTCCACTAAGATTCACCTTTACCGCATTTAAGTTATAGCTCCGTGCAACCACCGGTCCTTCTGATTCTTCAGACATAAACCGGATAGAATGCTTGAAGCAATCAAACAACACCCAATTTACAAACAACCAATCCAAACCCAATATCAAGTCTAACTCAATCATTGGTAAATAGATAAAATCATGAACAAACTCTCGGTTCTCCACTCTAAAGTGAACTTCTTGGTATCCTAATCTAGTCACCATAGTTTTAGAAGCAGGAGTATGCACATGTAAATCAAATGATAATGTTGACACCTTTAATCCTAATTCAGCAGCTTTATCAAAGTCTATGAATGAATTGCTCCATATCATACAACACAGTTAACATTTTACTTACTAATTTAACATTTACCTTTGATTAAAGTCTCTGATCTAGCAGTCTCATCCATGGTCACAATATACACGTGACCTTGTTGTTGGGTCTCCCGGCATTCTGATTGGCCTTCTCAAGATAGTTCCATGCCATGTAACCAGCTCCTCCACAATAGTAGCACAGTCCTAATACAGCTCCACATGGAGTCCCCAGGTGATAGCTCCCACACCTCATGCAAGTCAAATTATTCTGAGATTGTAACCTATACTTCCTTCCTTGATGGTTGTTATTGTTGTTGTTGCTCCCTCGAAAAGTAGCTCGACCATGTTGGGGTTATTAAGCATATCCTCCTCTCATGAAATTCTGACCCCTTGGAGCAAAAGATCTTGCACCTCCTCTTTGGTTATGGTAACCACCACGGCTAGTACTCATAGTCACATTCTTCTTAGAGCAATCCTCTACCACACGGCTCTTGTTCACTAATTCTGTAAAACTCTTAACCTCATGAGGTGACACAGCTCGCATGATATCATCCTGCAAACTATCTTGATACTTTATACACTTCCATTCCTCGTATCCTTCAGGAGCACCCTAATAGACCCTTAAGAAATGGCACAACTCCTCGAACATGCTCGTATAACCAACCATCATCATAGATCCATGTCTCAGTTGAAGTAGCTCCAACTCCTTAGCTTGTCTCATAGAGTTTGGAAAGTACTTCTTATAGAATTCCTCTCTAAAAACCTCCTAGGTGATCACCTCATTCCATTTCCTTATTGTAGAAGATGGTAAGTTCCTTGCCACCAGTGTTGTGCTTCTCCAGCCAGCTGATAAGCAACAAGTTCCACCAATTGACCCTCAGGTACATGCTGTGCTTGCAGTACTATCTCCATCACTCTAAACCAGTTGTCGGCCTCTATTGGATTAGTTGATCCTATGAGGATCGAGGGATTGACCTTTCAAAAAGTTGCCAAGGTCATCGGGCCTCCTTCAGCTGAGTGGTGCACGAAATTGTGATCATCAATGGCGCCATCAACATGGTACGCTCAATTGCAATCTCAACTTTTTATCACAACTTCGCACAACTAACCAGCAAGTGTACTGGGTCGTCCAAGTAATAAACCTTACGCGAGTAAGGGTCGATCCCACAGAGATTGTTGGTATGAAGCAAGCTATGGTCACCTTGTAAATCTTAGTCAGGCAAACTCAAATGGTTATGAATGATGAATAAAACATAAAGATAAAGATAGAGATACTTATGCAATTCATTGGTGGGAATTTAAGATAAGCGTATAGAGATGCTGTGTTCCTTCCGTCTCTCTGCTTTCCTAGTGTCTTCATCCAATCCTTCTTACTCCTTTCCATGGCAAGCTGTATGCAAGGGTTTCACCGTTGTCAGTGGCTACCTCCTATCCTCTCAGTGGAAATGTTCAACGCACCCTGTCACAGCGCGGCTATCCATCTGTCGGTTCTCAATCAAGCCGGAATAGAATCCAGTGATTCTTTTGCATCTGTCACTAACGCCCAGCCTTCAGGAGTTTGAAGCTCGTCACAGTCATTCAATCATCGAATCCTACTCAGAATACCACAGACAAGGTTTAGACCTTCCGGATTCTCTTGAATGCCGCCATCAGTTCTAGCTTATACCACGAAGATTCCGGTTAAAGAATCCAAGAGATATCCAC
>NC_029772.3:53251123-53252305 GCF_000817695.3 Arachis duranensis | reverse complement strand
CAGACACATAATTGGGTGAACCTTTTCAGATTGTGACTTAGCTTTGCTAGAGTCCCCAATTAGAGGTGTCCAGGGTTCTTATACTCTTTTTGCCTTGGATCATAACTTTATTTCTTTCTTTTTCTTTCTCCTTTTTTTTCGTTTTCTTTTCTCCCTTTTTTTTCAATTTTCTCTTTTCTTTTTTTTGTATTCACTGCTTTTTCTTGCTTCAAGAATCATTTTTATGATTTTTCGGATCCTCAGTAACATTTCTCCTTTTTCATCATTCTTTCAAGAGCCAACATTCATGAACCACAAATTCAAAAGACATATGCACTGTTTAAGCATACATTCAGAAAACAAAAGTATTGCCACCACATCAAAATAATTAATCTGTTATAAAATTCAAAATTCATGAAATTCTTCTCTTTTTCAAGGCCACAACTTCATAGAAGTGGTCTTGATGCACCCTTGAGATGAATCTCTCCATCTCCCATGACTCGGAGGTGGAAGCTTTTGCCTTCCCTTTCCTCTTTCTAGAGGTTTCTCCGGCTTTGGATGCCATAAATGGTTATGGAAAAACAAAAAGCAATGCTTTTACCACACCAAACTTAAAAGGTTTGCTCGTCCTCGAGCAAAAGAAGAAAGAAGAGAGTAGAAGAAGAAGAAATAGAGGAGATGGAGATGGCCTTGTGGTTCGGCCAAAAGCGGGGAAGAAGTAGTGTTTAGGTTGTATGAAAATGAAGGAGTGAAGAAGGGTTTATATAGGAGTGGGGGGTTATGGTTCGGTCATGTATGGGTGGGTTTGAGAGGGTAAGTGGTTTAAATTTGAATGGTAGGGTACGTGGGGTTTGATGAAGGATGGATGTGAGTGGTGAAGAGAAAGATGGGATTTGATAGGTGAAGGGTTTTTGGGGAAGAGGTGTTGAGGTGATTGGTGAATGGGTGAAGAAGAGAGAGTGTGGTGGGGTAGGTAGGGATCCTGTGGGGTCCACAGATCCTGAGGTGTCAAGGAAAAGTCATCCCTGCACCAAGTGGCAAGCAAAATTGCTCTTTGTGCCAATTCTGGCGTTAAACGCCGGGCTGGTGCCCATTTCTGGCATTTAACGCCAACTTCTTGCCTTTTTCCTGGCGTTTAATGCCAGTCTGGTGCCCCTTTCTGGCGTTAAACGCCCAGAATGGTGCCAGACTGGGCGTTAAACG
>NC_029772.3:53246909-53248234 GCF_000817695.3 Arachis duranensis | reverse complement strand
GTGCATTAAGGAATAGTGTTAGTCCATAAATAGAAGGATGTGAGAAGAGGGGAAGAAATTTTCGAAAATTAATTAAAAACAAAAAAAATTTTGAAAAACTTTAATTGATTTTCGAAAACCAAGATTGAGAAAGAAGTAAAGTGATTTTTGAAAAAGATTTTGAAATTAGAAATCAAAAAGATTTGATTGAAAACTATTTTGAAAAAGGTGTGGTTAAGAAGATATGATTGGTTTTAAAAAAATGTGATTGAGAAAATATGACTTGAAAAAATTTTAAAAAGATTTGATTTTAAAAATTAATAACTTGGCTAACAAGAAAAGATATGATTCAAACATTAAACCTTTCTCAACAGAAAAGGCAGCATACTTGAAATGTTGAATCAATCATTAATTGATAGCAAGTGTCTTTGAAAATGGAAAGAAATTGATTTTGAAAAAGATTTGATTGAAAAGATATGATTTGAAAAAGATTTGATTTTGAAGAAATTTTGAAAACCTGAAAAAAAATTTGAATTAAAAACAGAATCTTCCCTCTTGTGCCATCCTGGTGTTAAACGCCTAGAATGGTGCACATTCTGGCGTCTAACGCCCAAACTACTTCCCTTTTGGGCGTTAAACGCCCAGCCAGGCACTCTGGCTGGCGTTTAAACGCCAAATTGCCTTCTTCACTGGGCGTTTTGAACGCCCAGCTTTTTCTGTATAATTCCTCTTATGTATGTTCTGAATCTTCAATTCTCTGTATTATTGACTTGAAAAGACACAAACTAAAAATATTTTTGGATTTTTAATAAAGAGGAATAATCAAAATGAAACTAAAATCAAATAACAATGCATGCAAGACACCAAACTTAGCAGTTTGTATACTACTGACACTAACAAAATGAGAATGCATATGAGACACATAAACACTCAAGTCAAGAGAATTCAAAGATCAGAGCAATGAAATCATTAAGAACATCTTGAAGATCACTTAAGACACATGAATGAATGCAAGAAGAACAGAAATATGCAATTGACACCAAACTTAAAATGAGACACTAGACTTAAACAAGAAATATTTTTGGATTTTATGATTTTGTAAATTTTTTGGTTTTTTTCGAAAATTAAGTGGAAAAGAAAATAAAGAAATCAAATTCTTAATGAGAATTCCAAGAATCATGCAATGTTAGTCTAAAGCTTTAGTCTAAAGAAATTAGACATGGCTGAACAAGCTTCAGCGGGACATTGCATTCAAGAGCTAAATTGATGAAAATCAATCAGCTTTGGTGATGATAAGAACATCACCTTGAAACACTAGAATTCATTCTTAAGAACTCTGAAGAAAA
>NC_029772.3:53244708-53245782 GCF_000817695.3 Arachis duranensis | reverse complement strand
TTGTGCCAGTTCCGGCGTTTAACGCTGGGAATTCTGATGGTGACTTTGAACGCCAGTTTGGGCCATCAAATCTTGGGCAAAGTATGGACTATCATATATTGCTGGAAAGCCCAGGATGTCTACTTTCCAACGCCGTTGAGAGCACGCCAATTGGGTATCTGTAGCTCCAGAAAATCCACTTCGAGTGCAGGGAGGTCAGAATCCAACAGCATCTGCAGTCCTTTTTAGTCTCTGAATCAGATTTTTGCTCAAGTCCCTCAATTTCAGCCAGAAAATACCTGAAATCACAGAAAAACACACAAACTCATAGTAAAGTCCAGAAAAGTGAATTTTAACTAAAAACTAATAAAAATATACTAAAAACTAACTAGAACATACTAAAAACATACTAAAAACAATGCCAAAAAGCGTACAAATTATCCGCTCATCACTGAGTTTCCTCCAAGTCCGTTACCATTACCGTTCATTTTTTTCCAAAGTTTGGTTTGTAGCCACCATACTCGCTTGAATCATGTTAACGAGATTGGTCATAATCGCCAAGAAATTGCCCTGATTGTCAGAAGAAGTGGGTTCCTCATTTCCTCTCCGTTCTCGACCCCATCCATGAGTTGCCATTCAAGTCCTATCCACACAAAACAAGTGATATCAAGGTGGTCAGTCTCAATATCTTAAGTTAAATACTTCAATTTTCCAAAAGCATACTCATGAACTTCATGCTAAACATATCAATTAGATATCCTAAATAGCACAGACACAAATAAAGAGTATGAATTGAAGCATAAGTAGTATCCCTCAGGCTCACGAGGATGATGAACTGCTCTGATACCATAATGTAACATTCTAATATTCAAATCCTTATGCTCGAGTCATAAGTCAATGATAATAAGGTGGTACAACTCAAGGTGGATTTATACTACATATATAATTGAAAGGAAAATGAGAAGCCTGAATAGGTTTAAAAGAAAATTCGCAAACGAAAACACTCACGCATCGATGAAAAAGAATAAAGCGCGATTGGAAAGCGGAAATAAAAAAAGATTGAGGAAGAATAGAGTAAAGACAATATATATATAT
>NC_029772.3:53228410-53244485 GCF_000817695.3 Arachis duranensis | reverse complement strand
ATATATATATAGCCACTAGTCACGACCTGCGAAGTTTAGGTCGGCTAGGATTACAGTAATAAAAATCAGTTGACAACAGCATTTCCTATCTCTCCTAAAATATACATCAAGGCCTCTATAGGCGAGTTTTCAAAATGAAAATACATACATCTAGGTTTTTCAAAATAAGTAAGGAAAGATTCTAAACAAACTGTAAGACAGGAGTCCAATAAACTTTACCGTCTCCCAGATGAATCACATCTCACTGCTGAGCACCAGGACATGCATCTGAAAAACAAGAGATATATACAGAATGAGAACCCTTGACCCATGTATTTCCAGTACGGTAAAAAGGCCAAATAGATACTGCATAAGGCAACAGGAACTCACTAAGTAGTCTTAAACTCCATACATCATCATATCCATCCTAGGTTCTCACTAATTCGTAATTAGGCAAGTATCATAAGGAATTCTAATCTAATTCAACATTTTCCATCTTTTCACAACATGCCAAACAGACAGAACCAGTCCTCAGGGTCAACTAACACCAGCATGAGGGACCTCTCAAGTGTTTAAACACAAGAAAAACATACATATAACAAAACAATTAGAATTCAAGTAAAGCATTTAGCAAACAGACATTTAATATGCACAATTAATCAAGTCAAGACAAGAATAACAAGCCCAAAAAATTCAAACAATGCAAATGATGAATGCCTGTCCTATGGCCAATGATATCATCTGTCTGTTATACAGCCAAACCTGACATGTCCAAAGTAAGTAAAATCACTCCACTACATCTATCCAGACAGGTATATCTGGCAAGCAAAATCACTCTACTGCGGCAAGTGGAATCATTCCACTGCAATTAAATCATTTTAATAGGCAAGTAGAATCACTCTACTGTAGCAAAGCTGAATCACTCCACTGCATTAACAATCATATCCGAGAGCAAGTAGAATCACTCGACTGTAGCAATTGCAATCACTCCACTGTACTTTCCATGCAGGTATATTTCAAATCATAATTAACTTCATTATTTACTTCCTTCTCAATTTTTTCACTCCATTCATAATCATACTCAACATCATACCCTAACCAAAATAAATTATTACTCAAAATCATACTCATCCTCATTATACATCACTTCACTTTTAGTTTATATTCCTTCAATTCACTAACTCAACTCTTTAGGTTCTATTCCTAACTCCTCCATTGGTGCACGAAATTGTGATCATCAACATTGGCGCCAAAGACTTGGAGCTCTCAAACGTGAATCACACTTTGTCACAACTTCGCACAATTAACCAGCAAGTGCACTGGGTCGTCCAAGTAATACCTTACGTGAGTAAGGGTCGATCCCATGGAGATTGTTGGTATGAAGCAAGCTATGGTCATCTTGTAAATCTCAGTTAGGCGGATAATAAATGGTTATGGAGTTTGATAATTTAAAATATAAATAAAACGTAAAATAAAGATAGAGATACTTATGTAAATCATTAATGGGAATTTCAGATAAGTGTATAGAGATGCTTTATCCCTTTTGAATCTCTGCTTTCCTACTACTTTCATCCAATCATTCTTACTCCTTTCTATGGCAAGCTGTATGTAGGGCGTCATCGTTGTCAATGGCTACTTTCCATCCTCTCAGTGAAAATGGTCCAAATGCTCTGTCACAGCACGACTAATCATCTATCGGTTCTCGATCATGTCGGAATAGAATCCATTGATTCTTTTGCGTCTGTCACTACGCCCAACACTCGCGAGTTTGAAGCTTGTCACAGTAATTCAATCCCTGAATCCTACTCGGAATACCACAGATAAGGTTTAGACTTTCCGGATTCTCAAGAATGGCCTCCAATAATTCTAGCTTATACCACGAAGACTCCGATCTTTCGGAATGGAGGCTAAGAGACACGCGCTCGATCTAAGGTAGAACGGGAGCGGTTGTCAGGCACGCGTTCATAAGGATGGATGATGATGAGTGTCACGGATCATCACATCCATCAGGTTGAAGTGCAGCGAATATCTTAGAATAAGAATGAGCTTGAATTGAATAGAAGAACAATAGTAATTGCATTAATTCTCGAGGTATAGCAGAGCTTCACACCTTAATCTATGGTGTGTAGAAACTCCACCATTGAAAATACATAAGTGATGGTCCAAGCATGGCAGAATGGCCAGCCCCCAAAGTCTAAGAACTAAACGTCCAAAGATAAGACTTGGTCAAAAGACATATGATCAAAAGACATCTAATACAATAGTAAAAAGTTCTATTTATATTAGACTTAGCTACTAGGGTTACAGAAATAAGTCTAAGTGCAGAAATCCACTTTCGGGGCCCATTTTAGTGTGTGCTTGAGTTGAGCTTGAGCTTTACACGTGCAGAGGATTCTCTTGGGGTTAAACCCCAGGGTGTAACATCTGTTTGGCGTTTAACTCTGGTTTGTGACGTGTTTCTAGCGTTTTACTCCAGAATGCAGCATGAAACTGGTGTTGAACGCCAGTTTGCATCGTCTAAACTCGAATAAAGTATGGACTATTATATATTGCTGGAAAGCCCTGGATGTCTACTTTCCAACGCAGTTGAGAGCGCGCCATTTGAAGTTCTGTAGCTCCAGAAATATCATTTTGAGTGCAGGGAGGTCAGAACCCAACAGCATCAGCAGTCCTTTTTGAGCCTGAATCAGATTTTTGCTCAGGTCCCTCAATTTCAGCCAGAAAATACCTGAAATTACAGAAAAACATACAAACTCATAGTGAAGTCCAGAAATGTGAATTTTACATAAAAACTACTAAAAACATCCCTAAAAGTAGCTAGATCCTACTAAAAACTACCTAAAAACAATGCCAAAAAGCATATAAATTATCCGCTCATCATCCATCTCCATCATACTCCTCATGCATATCCGGACCACCTTCGCGTACGTGAGAAATTTGGGTAAAAGAGCTTGCGCGCGTACGCATGACATGCGCCACGAGTGTATAACTAAAAAAGTTGCATACGCGGACCATGTTCGGGTATGCATGGGTGTTGGGCAGTGCCCAATACTCATGTACGCATGATGGTTTCTGTGTACGCATGACATATCAGAATTTGAAAAAGCTGATATGCTGCAGAAACCAGCTTTCAGTCCAAATTTCAACGCTTCATAACTTTTTCTACAAAATTAATTTTTCAACCATTCTTGAACCGTTGGAAAGATCAATAAATAAAATTTCATAAAAATCTATGATAAACTACTATTTTATGGTTTATCTTGTACTTAATTGAGTGGTTTTTATCAACTTTTTACTCACTTATTCATATGATTTGCATGGTTTTACATTCTCCTTCCTAATTTTGTGATATGATTGAAAACATGCTTCTTTGGCTTTTATTTTCTTTTATTTAATCTTCTCTTATTACCATTAGATACCTTGATATGTGTATTAAGTGATTTTAGAGATTACAGGGCAGAAATGGCTTAGAGGATGGAAAGGAAGCATGCAAAAGTGGAAGGAATACAAGAAGTTGAAGGAACTGAAAAGCTGTCAACCTGACCCTCTCGCACTAAAACAATCATAACTTGAGCTACAGAGGTCCAAATGATGCGGTTCCACTTGCATTGGAAAGATAACGTCTGGGGCTTCGATTTGATATATAATTTGCTATAGTGGCCGTACAGATAGGCGATGCGAACGCGCGCCTCATGCGGACGCGTCGCATCTGCGAATCTCATTCCACGCAAATGCGTGGATGACGCCTCCGCGTCACTTTACCACGACCTGTACAGACCAGATTCACAATCAGCAATTTCTAGGCTGTTTCTGACCCAGTTTTCGGCCTAGAAAACACAGATTAGAGGCTATAAAGTGGGGGAATGCATCCATTCATGATCATGCTTTCATAATTCACAATTTTAGGTTTTAGATGTAGTTTTTAGAGGGAGAGGCTCTCTCCTCTCTCTTAGGATTTAGGATTAGGATTTTTAGAAATTAGGATTTATCTCATCTTCATATTAGGTTCAATATTCTTTTATTTTGACTTCTCTTCTACTTTGAGATACTTTAATGCTTTTATTTGTATTTGATTTATGTTGCCCATTTTATGAATATTGTCCATGTTAGATTTTACTACTTTGAATGAATGTTACTTGAGATATTCCAGATATTTATGATTTCAATTTAGCTTTCCACATTATTGGCTTTAATTGATTAACTGGAAGCTCTTGATTTACCAACTATTCATGATTGATTGTTATGCCGGCTAATTAACTGGAATTCCACTAACTCTAGTCTTTCCTTAGGAATTGGCTAGGACTTGGGAAATCTAACCAATTGGTTCACTTGACTTTCCCTTGTTTACGCAAAGGTTAACTAAGTGGGATTAACTTCCATTCTCATAGGAGTAACTGGGATAGGACTTCCGAATTTTCATATCTTGCCAAGAGTTTATTTCATAGTTAATTATTTATTTTATTTGTCCTTTAATTTACTTGTTCCTCACTTTCAAAACCCCAATTTACAAAACCCATAACTAATAATAAGAACATACCTCCCTGCAATTCCTTGAGAAGACGATGCGAGGTTTAAATACTCGGTTATCAATTTTAAAGGGGTTTGTTACTTGTGACAACCAAAACGTTTGTAAGAAAGGACTTTTGTTGGTTTAGGAGCTATACTTGCAACGAGTACCTAATTATAAAGATTCTTAGACCACGCAAAAGTTCTCTCTTCAAAATGGCGCCGTTGCCGGGGAATTGCAAACGTGTGCCTTATTATTGGTTATTGTAAATATTTTTTCAATAAAAAATTTCAGATTTTAAAATTTTTATCTTATCTTATCTTATTTTTCAAAAATTATATCTTTTTTCAAAATCTTATCTTATCCTTTTAAAAAAAATCATATCTTTTTCAAAATATCTTCTTTTTGTTAGTTTTTGTTTTTATTTTCTCTCACTACTATGAACTCTCACCCCTTTAGCTATGAGTCTGGTTATAACTATGTTGCAGGAAGAGGAAGCTATAACAGGAATATACATCAAGGTAAAAGCAATCAAAGATGGACGGAGCCAAGAGGATCTGATAAACCCTTTAGGCAACAACACCCTCCTAGATATCACAGACAAAGACCACTCTACAATGCAGACCAAAATGATAGATATCCTCAACATGACTTTGAACCACCACACTCACAAGCCCCTTTCCGCCATTCACCTCCATATGACCCTAACCCATATCCACCATACCAACCACCCTATGAATTGTATGAACCATATGTAGAACCACGCCTATTCCACCCCAATTACTCCCAAGAACCACCACTGCCAATTTTTGGATCGACCCAAGAATCACAGGCTCGCCTAAAGGAATCAGTAGATCAATTTCATGCAACCCTTCATAAACTGGAGCAAGCGATAAATCAATTAGCTTCCCGACGTTTGGACACTCAAGGAACCCCCATGGCTTCATGTGGACAATCTAATGAAGAACGTAGCATGAGGATACATTAGAAACTCCGGTGGACAGTAAGGAGCATGAATTTGTACTGGAACAACTGGAGGAAGCCAGAATTATTGAAGAGGAAGAGGAAGCATTGGTTGAAGACTTAGGAGATGCTGAACCTCCATGGGAAAATCAAGTTATAGAGCCTCCTTCAAAGATGTTTGAAACTGATGTTGAGGAGAGTGTACAACATCCAAAGCATATCATGGTTGAAGACTTTGAAGGAGACGATCAAGAGATGGATTCAATCATTAATGAATTCTTATCTACATTTGAATCCTCTCCCATTGGACTTGACATGGAGATTAAAGAAGAAGAAGCACAACCTCCCATGCCCTTGGTGAACAATGAAGAAGAGATTGAATTGGAAGAAATCCACCAAGAGGAAGAGGTTGAAATTGAAGAAGCTTGCAAAGAGGTGGAAGATGTCAAAGAAGAGCACAAGGGAGTGGAGCTTGCACGTTCATTAGAAACACCTCCCCCTAAGTTGCCATCATCTTTCACAACATTCAAGTGGGTAAAATTCATATCCCTTAGCTTTCTAATTCCACTTGAATACGGGCTACTGGAGACGGATGGTCAACTTAGAGCTCTTTGTGGCATTAAGAGTAAGAGAAAGATGGTTAGTGGTAAGAGTTGTCCTGTAAGGTTCAACATGGTTGTGTGCTCAAAATTTAAACGCAAAGGTTGGTGTAAAGCTCAAATGAATGGGTCTAGGAAGTTGTCTGGCTGCTTTAGTGAGAATTCTAAAGCTGAACCACCCGGATGGAATCTTGATAATCAACTTGAAGACGGGTGCAGAAACAAGATTTGGGATCCCGGAGGATATTAGATTTGCAAACATTGGTGGAGATTCCTGGATCAGTACAAGCATAAGCCACCATGACAAGGAGCTCACCAAATGTCCAACTTAAGGACTTTAACTAAAAGTGCTAGGTGGGAGACAACCCACCATGGTACGATCGTCCCTTTTCAGTTTTAATTCTAGTATGTTTTATTTGTTTTTGAGTTTTGATTGAACCTGGAATTCTGTATAACATTCATGTTAGCATTGTATTCTACATACTGCATCAAAAAAAGAGAAGAAATCGCACGCGACGCGCCAGCGTCGCCGACGCGTCCGCGTCATAGGTGCATTGGGAAGAAAACAAATTGATCAGAGAGTCACGCGAGAGCGTGGCTGGAGGCGTGCCTTCGGCACAAATTGATCCACGCGACTGCATCGCTAACGCGTCCGCGTCATGTGAGAAAAATGCCTCCCACGCGTCCGCGTCACCCAAGCGAACGCGTGCCTCAAATTCGACGTAAAAAAAGGGTGTATGGCCGAAAGTTGCGCTAGAATTGGGCTGGACTCGTGCTAGCAGCACAAGCGTTGCCATGCGAACGCGTGCCTTACGCGTCCGTGATGATAAGTTTTGAGTGTCGGTCTAGATTTTCTTCTTATAGAAAGAATTACTTCGTTGTAAGCATAGTTCTAAACCAACAAACAATTCCCACATCAAAAAATTTGAGTTGTCACATGTACAAGCCCCAATGAAAATTAACCGAAGTATTTAGACTCTGGGTCGTCTCACGAAGAGTTGCAATGAAATGTATGATTATTGGCTATGAGGGTTATAGGGGGGTTTGATTGATTGGAGGGACAATAAAATAAAAGGACAAGAAAAGTAAATTAAGCAAGTAATTAAAGAAAGCAATTAATAAAGAGAGACATTCATGGCAATGGATTGAGATTATAGGCTTTCTATCCTAGTCATGCATGATTAATTCATCTTATTTAGTCAACTCCAACAAATAGGGAGAAAGTCAAACAAGATAATCAATCATATCACAATGATAAACAAGAATTTATCTCATTACGTCAACTCCAACAAATAGGGAGAAAGTCTAATGAGACTAGCTAATCTCAATCTAAAAGTCCTAATCGACTTACTAATTAAACTAGCAAAAGATTAGCGTCAATGGAAATAATCTTCCATAAGTCCTAATGAACCCACTAATTAAATTAGCAAAAGATTAGCGTCAATGGAAACAATTGATGCAGGTGGAAATTTGTCTCGCAACAAATCTCCCTTCGGCAAGTGTACCGAATTGTCGTCAAGTAAAACTCACAATAGAGTGAGGTCGAATCCCACAGAGATTAACGGATTAAGCAGTCAATGGTTAATTGATTATCCTAGTTAGACGAATCATATTGGGATGATGAGCAGCAGGAAATGTAAATGGCATAAAAGTAAAGACAGGAATTGTAAATTTACAGAAAAGTAAAGAAAGCAATAAAGTGCAGAAAAGTAAAATGGCAAGAAAAGTAAATGTAAGAATTAAAAATAAAATGAACATTGGGATCGAGAGATATTGCAATCCTCCGGATCAAGTTCATTCTCATCTCTTCCTCAATCATTCATTGATCTCCTTGGCAATCTTAAGTGATCGAATTACAATTACTTGTAATTCAATCTCTCAAATCTTGATCAATAGCCAATTCCTTGGTCAATTGCTCATGAGAAGAGATGAAACATGGTCACTGATTATACCACATGCATTTTCCAAATCAAGTGTTGGAAGGATTATAGTCACATATCCATCCACACCCAATTTGGTCCAGCATGAGAAAGCATTTACTTAAATAGCATCAGAAATGAGTTGGATTGGGCCCACATGGCTCCTAAAACCGCTGGGGACGATTTCATTAAAGTGGGCAAGGACAGAATCGGCGCGCGCGCGCAAAGTGCGCGTGCGCGCCCCTGAACGCGAAGCAACATGTGGCAAAATTTATATCATTTTGAAGCCCCGGATGTTAGCTTTCCAACCCAACTGGAACCGCATCATTTGGACCTCTGTAGCTCAAGTTATGGTTGTTTAAGTGCGAAGAGGTCGGCTTGACAGCTTTCCGGTTCCTTCATTTCTTCATGAGTTCTCCAACTTTTCATGCTTTCTTTCTTCATTCCCTTGATCCAATCTTTACCTCCTAAACCTTAAATCACTTGACAAACATATCAAGGCATCTAATGGAATCAAGGAGAATTAGATTTAGTTATTTTAAGACCTAAAAAGCATGTTCTCACTCTTAAGCACAATTAAAGGAGAATATACAAAACCATGCTATTTTATTGAATAAATGTGGGTGAAAGGTGATAAAATCCCCTAAAATCAGTACAAGATAAACCCTACAAATGGGGTTTGTCAGGGGGACTCACCAAATCTTCTCGCAAAAGACACCTGAAGCGAGTTTATCAAGTAGGAAACGAGTCTCTCGATCTCCCAACCATCTCGTTCACCAAAGAGGACGGGCAGGGGATCGTACCCGGGCATGATGATCCGATGGTGATAACCATGATCTTGGTAAATGCCAACCTCCACAGGACCTTGGTGGACCAAGAAATTTCGGCAGATATACTTTTTAAGCCTGCATTCGACAAGTTAGGGTTGAATGAAAGGGAGCTAAAAGCTTACCCGGACACCCTATATGGATTATGAGACATGCTAATAAAGCCACTGGGATACATCCCCCTGCACACAACCTTCGGAAAGGGGGAAAGTTCCAAAACTTTGAGCATTGACTTTATCGTCATTGATGTCAGATCGGCGTATAACTCCTTAATCGGCAGGACTACGTTGAATCGGCTTGGAGTGGTGGTGTCAACTTGATAAGAGATATGATCGTTACCGGTTCGGAATTCCACAAAATATTTCCGTTGTTAGTATAGCCCAAACCGATAGTCAATCCTCACATCAAATTAAATTTTTGAGTTGTCACAAAGAACAAACCCCAACTGAATTTATAACCGGAGTATTTGGACTCCGGGTCGTCTCACGAAGAGTTGCAATGAAATGTATGATTATTGGCTATGAGGGTTATAGGGGGGTTTTGGTTGATGAGAGGGGCAATAAAATAAAAAGACAAGAAAAGTAAATTGAGCAAGTAATAAAAGAAAGCAAGTAATAAAGAGAGACATTCATGGTAATGGATTGAGATCATAGGCTTTCTATCCTAGTCATGCATGATTAATTCATCTTATTTAGTTAACTCCAACAAATAGGGAGAATGTCAAACAAGATTAACCAATCATGTCACAATAATAAACAAGAATTTATCTCATTACGTCAACTCTAATGAATAGGGAGAAAGTCTAATGAGACTAGCTAATCTCAATCCAAAAGTCTTAATCGACTTACTAATTAAACTAGCAAAAGATTAGTGTCAATGGAAATAATCTTCCATAAGTCCTAATCAACTCACTAATTAAATTAGCAAAAGATTAGCGTCAATGGAAACAATACTAGCTAACAACTCTAGATCACCAACATAAGTTGGGTTTTCATGACTCAAGATTGCCCAATTACTCTTTCCAAGCCAAGAATGCTCAAATTCTACTCTAACATCCTACCAAGCATATTGTCAAACACTTGGTAGGCATAAAAGGAAAGCATAGTAAAATTGCAAGGAATGTAAATCTACACTACTCGATTGCAATGAATTAAACAACAACAAATCCCAAATCAACAATAAAGGAATATAAATCGTAAATTGCATTAAATTGAAAATAGAAGAATAAAAATGCATCAACATAAAAGTAGAGAATTACATGAATGAGATACGAAATTAAAGAGAGAAAGAGTAGAGGAACAAGGAATTATAAAAGAAAAGTAAATCAAAGCATGAATTAAACCTAGATCTAAGATGGAAATTAACCTAACCTAATTCTAGAGAGAAGAGGGAGCTTCTCTCTCTAGAAACTAACCTACATGATGCTAAACCTACAATTAATTGCTCCCCCTTTGCTTGGACTTCAATTCTGCATGAAATACACTCAAAAACAAGTTGGAATTGGGCCTGGGCTACTCAGAAATCGCCCCCAGCGATTTGCCTTTAAGTGGGCCAATTAAGAGTATCGGCGCGTGCGCGCCATGTGCGTGTACGCGTTGATTGGCAGATCCTCATCCGCGCGGAAGCAGTATGTACGCGTGCGCGTCCTTGTGGAAAACCACTTTTGCGCGTGCGCGTCCATTGGTGCATTCCAAATCTTTGTTTCTTCATGCATTCTCCTCTTAGCATGCTTTTCTCTTCATTTCTTCCATCCAATACTTGCCTTATGGACCTGAAATTACTTAACAAACACATCAAGGCATCGAATGGGATTAAAGTGAATTAAAATCACCAATTTAAGGCCTAAAAAGCATGTTTTTACATTTAAGCACAATTCAAGGGAGAATTACAAAACCATGCTATTTCATTGAATAAATGTGGGAAAAGGTGAATAAATCCCTCAAAATAAGCATAAAATAAACCACGAAATCGGGGTTTATCAAATCTCCCCACACTTAAACTAAGCATGTCCTCATGCTAAAATCAAGAAAGAAGCAAAGGGTATCACATTTATTCAATGCAAACTACTAACTAAATGCAATCTATCTACATGAATGCAATGGCTTAGTCAAATTACATCAATCTTCCAGGAATACACATGCAAGCACAAGGGCTAAGGCAATGGCAATTAAAGCAAACCACAATTGAATTGAATCATTGAAAGTTTTTTACAAACTTGCAAGAAGAGATCATTAAGGGTGGAAACATGTAAATGAGCGATCGAATCCTCACCGGATGTGTATCCGCTCTAGGCACTCAAGTGTATGGGTTGATTCACTCAATTCTCCCCTAATCATGCTTTCCAAGATTTGTTTTTCATCTAACAATCAACAATTACTTTATGCATGCATACAAATATCATGAGGACTTCCCATAGGTTGTAATGGGGCTAGGGTCAAGGTAGGATGCATATGGTCAAGTGAGCTAGAAATTTGAATCTTTGATTAACTTAAACTTCCCACCTAACCTATGACAACCTATGCATTCTAAACAAACCTAACTACCCATTCTTCACTTTTTCACACACTCATGCATTCCTTTTTGATCACCACACATATACATTGATTATTATTGAACTTCACTTTGGGGCATTTTGTCCCCTTTTTATTGCAATTCTTTTTCTTTCTTTTTCTATATTAATTTTTTTTTCATCAAGTATATATACAAGTACCAATGCATATGGTTTCACATTTGATTAATACATGAGTATGTACCCAATTCCCAAGATTTTTCAACAAAGATGTAAACACACTTTTATCTCTACCCAATGTCCCCAACTCTCCCAAACTTGAATGGTAAGCACTCTCACTAGCTTAAGCTAATCAAAGATCCAAACAAGGGACATTTATTGTTTTTCACTTAAGGCTTGTAATGTGCTAACATTAAGAACAAATGGGTTAGGCATAGGCTCAAAATTGGTTAGCAATGGAAGATAAAAGGTAGGCTATTTGGGTAAGTGAGCTATTTGAACAATGGCCTCAATCATATAAATGCATGTATACACAAATAATGGACATAAAGAATCAAACAAATCAAAGATTACAATCATAGGAAGAGAACAATGCACACAAGAATGAAAATAAGTGGCTATATGATGTAACCACATAATTAGGCTCAAATCTCACATGCTTGTATTCTTAGCTCAAAAACATGATCTACAATTGTATAATTCAAGAAAGTTCTTAAAAAAAATATTTTTTATTTTTTTTCAATCAATTTGGGTGCCCTATAGATAAAATCCTTGGAAAATATCATGATTTTGACTAAGCTCAATATATACATATGCAAAATAAGAAAATGCAACTAAAAATCCTAAAATGAAATGCAAAAGTGTTGGGATTAGAGACTTGTTACCCAAAAGACGCCGAGCGGTCGGACGACCTCCCCACACTTAAAAGTTTGCACCATCCTCGGTGCATCCAAAGATGAGCAAAGGGGTACGGCAACTCTCCTAGTTGCTACCTTCAGCTGGTAGGTCAACCGGTTGCTGCGTGTCCTTCCTTCCACTTCCATTTTTTCTTATGGTGCATCAATCATGAAAAACAAAATAAACACCGTAAGATGAGAAAATACAAAAGCTAGGAAGTGTACATTGTTGGAATGAGGTAAGAACCACTAGAATGGAGTGAGTGAATTAGTGTGACATTGATGAAAAATAGGTGTGTGGCTTCTAAAATTGCGCGTGGTTTAGAACACACACACTAGTATATATATAAAAAAAATATTATGTCACAATTACACAAAACAAAACATGCACTTCACTCATTCTAGTGTGCTTGAGATACTTTAAAAGACTTATAGGTTAAGGCAACCAAACAAGTAGTGAAGAAGCATAAAAGCATTCACTCAAAAATCAAGCAATTGTGAAATTGGATAATGAATGGACATTGATTGATGTGTGATGAGCGGATAATTTATACGCTTTTTGGCATTATTTTTAGGTAGTTTTTAGCGGATCTAGCTACTTTTTAGTATATTTTTATTAGTTTTTAAGAAAAATTCACATTTCTGGACTTTACTATGAGTTTGTTTTTCTGTGATTTCAAGTAATTTCTGGTTGAAATTGAGGGACTTGAAGCAAAACTCTGAAAAAGGCTGACAAAAGGACTGCTGATGCTGTTGGAATCTGACCTCCCTGCACTCGAAATGGATTTGCTGGAGCTACAGAACTCCAAATGGCGCGCTCTCAATGGCGTTGGAAAGTAGACATTCAGAGCTTTCCAGCAATATATAATAGTCCATACTTTATTCGGAAATTGATGACGTAACTTGGCGTTGAACGCTAAGTACATGCTTCTGCCTGGAGTTAAACGCCAGAAACACGTCATGATCCGGAGTTGAACGCCCAAAACACGTTATAACTTGGAGTTCAACTCCAAGAAAAGCCTCAGCTCGTGGATAGATCAAGCTCAGCCCAAGAATACACCAAGTGGGCCCCGGAAGTGGATTTATGCATCAATTACTCACTCATGTAAACCCTAGTAGCTAGTTTATTATAAATAGGACTTTTTGCTAGTATATTAGATATCTCTGGACGCCTAGTCCTTAGACCATGGGGGCTGACCATTTGGCCATGCCTGAACCTTTCACTTATGTATTTTCAACAGTGGAGTTTCTACACACCATAGATTAAGGGTGTGGAGCTCTGCTGTACCTCAAGTTTCAATACAATTACTATTACTTTCTATTCAATTCTCTTTTATTCTTATTCCAAGATATACGTTGCACAACACTTTGATGAATGTGATGATACGTGACACTCATCATCATTCTCACCTATGAACGCGCGTGACTGACAACCACTTCCGTTCTACTCTAGGCCGGGTGCATATCTCTTAGATTCCCCAACAGAATCTTCGTGGTATAAGCTAGATAGATGGCGGCATTCATGGGGATCCGAAAAGTCTAACCTTGTCTGTGGTATTCCGAGTAGGATTCCGGGGGTCCGGAAAGTCTAACCTTGTCCGTGGTATTCCGAGTAGGATTCCGGTATTGAATGACTGTGACGAGCCTCAAACTCCTGATGGCTGGGCGTTAGTGACAGACGCAAAAGAATTAATGGATTCTATTCCAACCTGATTGAGAACCGACAGATGATTAGCCGTGCTGTGACAGAGCATTTGGACCATTTTCACTGAGAGGATGGGATGCAGCTATCAACAAGGGTGATGCCTCCAGACGATTAGCTGTGCAGTGACAGCGCATAGGACCATTTTCCCGAGAGGATTAAAAGTAGCCATTGATGATAGTGATGCCCTACATACAGCTTGCCATGGAAAGGAGTAAGAAGGATTGGATGAATGTAATAAAAAAGTAGAGATACGAGAGGAGCACAGCATCTCCATACACCTATCTGAAATTCCCACTATTGATTTACATAAGCATTTCTATCCCTTTTTATTTTCTATTTATTATTAATTTTTGAAACCCGTAACCATTTAATCTGCCTAACTGAGATTTACAAGGTGACCATAGCTTGCTTCATACCAACAATCTCTGTGGGATCGACCCTTACTCACGTAAGGTATTACTTGGATGACCCAGTACACTTGCTGGTTAAGTTGAACGGAGTTGTGAGCTTCTCTACCAGTGCCTGGAACTCTTTTATCACAATTTCGTCTATCAAGTTTTTGGCGGCGTTGCCGGGGATTGTTCGAGTATGGACAACTGACGGTTCATCTTGTTGCTCAGATTAGGTAATTTTCTTTTCAAAAACTTTTTCAAAATTTTCTTTTCTTTTTTCGTTTTTCCAAAAATATTTTCGAAAAAAAATTAATAAAAATCCAAAAAAATTAGAAAATCATAAAAATCAAAAATATTTTGTGTTTCTTGTTTGAATCTTGAGTCAATTTTTAAGTTTAGTGTCAATTGCATCCTTTAAAAATTTTTTCTTGCATTTTTCGAAAATTCCATGCATTCATAGTGTTCTTCATGATCTTCAAGTTGTTCTTGATAAGTCTTCTTGTTTGATCTTGATGATTTCTTGTTTTGTGTTGTTTGTTGTCTTTCATATGCATTTTTCGTTTGTTAGAGTCTATGCATTAAAGATTTCTAAGTTTGGTGTCTAGCATGTTTTCTTTGCATCAAAAATTTTTCAAAAATATGTTCTTGATGTTCATCATAATCTCCAAAGTGTTCTTGGTGTTCATCTTGACATTCATAGTGTTCTTGCATGCATCATGTGTTTTGATCCAAAATTTTTAAGTTTTGGGTCATTTTTGTGTTTGTCTCTCTCATAATTAAAAATTCAAAAAAAAATATCTTTTCCTTATTTTTTCTCATAATTTTCGAAAATTTGAGTTGACTTAGTCAAAAATTTTCAAAATTAGTTGTTTCTTACAAGTCAAGACAAATTTTCAATTTTAAAAATCTTATCTTTCCAAAATCTTTTTCAAAAATTATATCTTTTTCATTTTTTTCTATTTTTCGAAAATTTCAAAAATCTTTTTCAAAATATTTTCAAAATCTTTTTCTTATCTTTATATCAAATTTTCGAAAAACTCACTAACAATTAATGTGACTGATTCAAAAATTTGAAGTATTGTTACTTTCTTGTTAAGAAAGGTTCAATTTTTAAGTTCTAGAATCTTATCTTGTAGTTTCTTGTTAGTGAAGTAAGTAATTTTAAATTTTTGAATCAAATATTTTTATCTTTTATCTTATCTTTTTCAAAAAAAAAATTTCTTTTTCAAAATTTGATTTCAAAATATCTTATCTAACCTCTTATCTTCTTATCTTTTCAAATTTGATTTTAATATCTTTTTCAACTAACTCTTTGACTTTTTGTTTGTCTCTTATCTTTTTCAAAACCACCTAACTACTCTTTCCTCTCTAATTTTCGAAAATATCTCACCCCTTTTTCAAAAATTTTTTTAATTAACTAATTGTTTCATGTTTTAATTTTAATTACATCTTATCTTTAATTTTCGAAAATTACTAACCCTTTTTTTTAAAAAAATTATTTTCGAATTCTCTAATCCCTTCTCTCTTATTCTCTTTAATTATTTATTTACTAACACTTCTCTTCACCTCTTTTCATCTAAAAATCCGAACATAATCTATCCCTTGTGTTTGGATTCTTCACCCCTTTCTTCTTCTACTAACATAAAGGAATCTCTATACTGTGACATAGAGGATTCCTCTTCCTTTTCTTTTCCTCTTCTCTTTCATATGAGCAGGAACAAGGAAAAAGGCACTCTTATTGAAATTGATCCTGAACCTGAAAGGACTCTGAAGAGAAAA